>NW_026695169.1:0-67723 GCF_021218885.2 Marmota monax | reverse complement strand
AAACCAAATCCTTATGCTACACCTAGTTGTAACCCTATTCCTACAACTAATCTGACCCTGACTCTGACCCTAAAACTAACCCTACCTCTAAATATCACCCTAACCCTAAACCTAACCTAAATACTTGACTTAGCCCTAAACCTAACCCTAAAACTCTCTCTAACTGTAAAGCCAATTCTTACATTAGCCAGAGCCCTAACCCTAATACAAAACCTAGTGCTAATCTGATCCTCAAATCTAGCTTTAACACTATCCCTAACCCTAACACTAACACTAACCCAAACCCTAGCTCTAAACATATTCCTTACCCTAAGTCAAACTCTCACCCTAATGCTACCCAAGTTCTAACCCTAATCCTTAGCTTACCCCAAACCCTAACTCATTTACTAGTCCTAACCCTATCCCTAATTCTGTCTCTAACCTTAACCTGAAGCCTAAGGCTAACCCTTCCCTTATTCTGACCCTAACACTAACCCTAGTTCAAACCCTGACCTTAACACTAAACCTAACCCTAACACTAGCCCTACCAGTAAACCTATACCTAAAACTAACCATAACACTAGCACTACACCTAAACTTAATCCTACATATAGCCATAACTCTAACCTAGTCCTAAACAAAAACCTAGCCCTAGCCCTAAAATAACCATTAACCTAAAGCAAACACTAACCCTAACCCTAGACTTATACCTAGTTCTAATTCTGACCCTAACCAAAACCCAATGCTAGCCCGAACAATGATGCTTACACTAACACAAACCCTAGTTCTAAACCGTATCCTAATTGAAAACTTAAACCTAACAATAGACATATGTATAACCCTAACACAAAAAACTAGCCATAACCATAACAGTAGCTATTACATTACCCATAGCCATAACACTAGCCATAAACCTCCCACAAAAGCTAGCCCTAATACAAGCCCTAAACCTAGACCTAAGCATAACCTTAACCCTAACTGTAGCACAAACCCTAAACCTAATGCTTGCCCTAGATCAAACCCTAGCTCAAACTCTAACCCTTACTCTGAACATAACCCTAGCTCTAACCCTAACTCTAACCCTACCCCTCATCCTAACTGAAACCATAGCCCAAATCCTAGCTCCAACTTTATCCATTACCTTAATCATAACCTTAAACCTAATGCTAAACCTAGACCTAACCCTAAACCTCACCATAACTGTATCCCTGACTGTAACCATAACCCTCGTTCTAGCCCTAACCCTAGCTCAAACCCTAACACTTACACTAAAACTAACCCTAACACTAGCTCAAGTTGTAACCCAAACCCTAGCCCTAATCCTATCCTTAACCTAAGCTGTAACACTAGCACTAAACATGTTCATTACTCTAAATATAAGCCCAAACCAAATACTAACCCTAGGCCTAACCTGAACCCTATCCCTAACACTAACCCTATATATTACTCTAAACCTAACCTAAACTGTAAACCTAATTTTAACCATTACTCTAACCCTAACCCTAACCCTAATGCTAATTTGAGCCCTAACCTTAAACCTTAACCCAAACCAATCCTTAACCCATACTCTGACCATAATATTAACCTAGCTCTATCCCTGACCCCTAGGCTAAACCTAACCCTTACACTAGACCTAGCCATAAAACTATCCCTAACTCTATCCCTAATCATAACCCTAGACCTGATATTATCCCTAGCCCTTATCATAGCCCTAACCCTAACACAATCCCTAGACCTCATCCTAGCCCTAAATCTAGACTTAATCCTAAACGAAACCCTCACCTAGCCCTATGCCTAAATATAAACCTCGCCCTAGCACTGAAACTAGCTATATAACCCCAACCCTTCCCCCAAAACTAACCCTAAACTTCGCCCTAACCATACGCCTAACCCTAACACTAATCAAAGCGCTAATCCTATCCCTATTTGAACCATAACCTTAAAGCTACCCCTAATCGTACCCATTGTTCTAACCCTAAATCTTAACCTAAATCAAACCCTAACCCATAACTAGCCATAACCCGAGATCTAATTCGAGTCTAGGCCTAAAACTAACCCTCACTCTGACTCATATCCAAACACAAACCCTAGCTCTAAATATCACCCTAACCCTAAAACTAATGCTAACACTAGACCTAGCCGTAACCCTAACCCTAAAACTAATCTTAATCATAACCCTGGTTCTTACATTGGCCTTAGCCAAAACCTAGCCCTAACTCTAACACAAAAATAGCCCTAATTCATGCCCTAACACTAGATTTAACCCTAAACCTAACCCTAAAACTAGCCCTAAACCTAACCCTAATCCTAGCCCTAACCCTAGCTCTAATCCTATCCATTACCCCCAAAACAAACCCTATTCATAATGCTAACTCTAGTCCTAATCCTAATCCTTAGCCAAACCCAAACAATAACCCTATTACTAGTACTAACACTAGCCTCATTCTAAATCTAACCCTAAACTAAAACCTCACCCTAACCTTCACACTTATTTTGACCCTAACACTAATTATAGGTCTAAATTTGAAGCTAAACCGAAACCGAAACCTGAAACTAGCCCTACCAGTAAACTTATACCTAAACCTAACTCTAACACTAGCCACATACCTAAACTTCATCCTAAATCAAGCTATTACTTTAGCCCCTAACCTAAACAAAAACACAGACCTAGCCCTAACAATAACCCTTAACTTAAACCAAATACTAACCCTACCACTAGACCTAACCATAGTCCTATTCTGGCTTTCACCCTAACCCTAACTTTAACCTGAACAGTGGCCCTGACACTAACATTAAACCTAGCTATAAACCTGACCCTAACCCAAATCTAAACCTAACACTAGACCTAGCGTTAATCCTAACCCTAAAACTAGCTCTAATCAGAACCCTAGATCTTACATTACAATAGCACTAATCCTAGGCCTAAATCTAACACAAAACTTAAATAACCCTAACCCTAATTGAGGCCTAAACCTACCCTAAGCATAACCCTCACCCTAACCTTAACCCCAGTCCTAACCCTAACCCTAACCCTCACCTTAGTTCTAACCCTAGCTGAAAGACTAACACTTACCCCAAACATGACCCTAGCACTATTCCTAACCATAACCCTAACCATAGCCCTAATCCTAACCTTAACCCTAAACCTAAAACTAGCTCTAACCCTAGGCATTAGCCTAAATCTAACCCTAACCCTAATATTAACCATATCCCTAACCCTAACCGAAACCCCAACCCAAACCATAAACCGATCCCTAGACCTATCCCTAAACCTACAACTTGCCATAGCCTTATCCCTAACTCAAAACCTAAATTTTACCTTAAAACCAACAGTAAACCTAGCCCTAAAACTAAACTTAAATCTAAACCTAACCTTAACCATAAAGCTTACCTTAGATCTAACCCAATCTATTACCCTAAACCTAATGCTAACCCTAATGAAAACCCTAGCCCTAACCCTATAACTAACCCTGACAATAACACTAAGCCTAACCCTCGTCATAGACCTAACCCTTGCACAAACCTAACCTGTACCCTAAATCGAACTCTAACCCTACCCTAAGCTAGGGATACTAGCCCTAACTCAAAGCCTAACCTAATTCTATCCCTAATCATAACCTAACCCTAGCCCCAAAATAGCTCTAACCCTATATATTATCCTTATTATAACCCTAATCCTAATGCTAACCCTAGGCATAACCCTAACCCTTTTGCTAACCCTAAAGCTCTCCATTGCCCTAAACCTTCCATGAAACCTAAACCTAACACAATCAATTGCCCTAAACCTAACCCTAATGCTCATTTTAGCACTATCCCTAAACCTTAACCTAAAACAAACCCTAACCCTGATCCTGACCCTAAAAATACACCGAGCTCTAAACCTGACCCTTACCCTAAGCCTAAAACTTATACTAGACCTAGACACAAACCTAACCCTAAATCTACCCCAAACTGTAACACTAGACCTGACATAAGCCCTAGCCCTAATTCTAGACCTAAGCCTACAAGTAACCCTATGCCTCATCCTAGCCTTAAACTTAGTCTTAATCATAACCCTAACCCTAAACCTAGTCCTAAACCAAATTCTAACCCTCACCCTACCTCTAAACCTAGCTATAACAACATACCATACCCTAAAATTAACTATAACCGTAGCCCTAACACTAGGCCTAAGCTGAACACTAACCCTAGCCCTAATCCTAGCCCTAACTTAGACCTGTCCATAAAACTAACCAAAACCCTAGGCCTAAGATTAATTCTAACTCTCACCCTAGTCCTAGCCCTAGTTCTAACCCTATCTGTTACTGTAACCATAAACCTAGCCCTGACCCTTGCCCTATATTTAGACCTAGCCCTAATCCTAGATCTAATGCTAAATCCAAATCTAACCCTAACCAAAAGCCTAAGCCTAACACTAATACTAGCCCTAACCCTAATGCTAATCTTATAACTAGCCCAAACCCTAAACCTAGGACTTAAAACAAAACTGAGCAACAGCCCTAACACTAAACCTTAACTTAAACCAAACCCTAACAGTACACCTAGACGTAACTGTAGCCTAATTTGAGTCCTAACCCTAACCTTAAAACTTACCATGACCCTGACTCATATCCTAACACTGACCTTAGCTCTAAAGACCACCCAAAACTGAAACCAAACCCTAAAAGTAACCCTAGCCCTAATTCAAGTCATAACCCAAAACTTAAAGCAAACCCTGACCTGATTGATATACTAAAAGTCACCCTAGCTCTAAACACAGCCCTCACTTTAAATCAAACAGTAACCCTAGCCCTTATTTGAGTGCTAATCCTAACCCTAAAACTAACCTTGATGCTTTCTCATATCCTAACAATAACCCAGCTCTAAATATTAACCTAACCTTAAACCTAAACCTAATACTAGACCTACCCCTAACTCTAACCCTAAAACTAACCCTAATTGTAACCCTGGCTCTTACATTAGCCAATGCAAAAATCTAGCCCTAATCCTACTAAAAAAACTAGCCCTAATCCGAGCTCAAAATTTATTTATATTTAACCCTAACCCTAACTCTAGCAATAACCCTAGCTCTAAGGCTATCCCTTAAACTTAGAAAAACCCTAACCCTAATGGTAACCCTAGACCGATCTCTAATTCTTAGGTTAACCAAAACTCTAACCCTATTCATAGTCTTAACCCTAGCCCTCATTCTAGCTCTAACCCTATCCCGAACTCTAACACAAACCCTGACCCTTATTCTGACCCTAACTCTAGGTTTAAAACTGAACCTATCCCTAGACCAAACCCTAAAACTAGCACTAGACCTAAAGCAAATCCTAAATCTAGCCTTAACTCTAATCCTAGAACTAAACATAAACCTAGCCCTAGCCCTAACAATAACACTAACCTAACCCTAGACCTAAACATAGTCCTAATTCTGGCTGTAACCCTAACATTAACTCTAACCCAAATACCGACTCTGCCTTTAGAGTAAACCTGCCTCTAAATCTGACCCTACCGAAAATCTAAACCTAACACTAGACCTAGCCATAACCCTAACCCTACAACTAGCCCTCAACATAACCCTAGCTCTTACATTACCCATAGCCCTAACCCTAGCCCTAAACCTAACACAAAACCTACAGCTAATCCTAAGCCTAAATCAAGCCTTAAGCATAACACTAACCCTAACCCTAGCCCTAACCCTAACCTAACTCTTGCCTTAGTCCTAATCCTAGCTCAAAGCCTATAGATTATTCTAAACATAAACCTACAACTATCCCTCAATCTAACCCTAACACTCGCCCTAATCCTAACCTTAACCCTAGCCTTAAACCTAGCTCTAAACCTACCGATTACTCTAAACCTAAACCTAAACTTATTGATAATTCTAGGCTTAATGCTAAACCTAAACCTAACTGGAAAACTAACCCTAGACCTAACCTTAAATCTCACACTTGCCATAGACCTAACCCTAGCTCAAACCCTAACCCTTACTATAAACCTAAACATAACCATAGCCCTAACTCTAAGCCTAAACCTCAATCTAATGTTAAATATAGCCCTAAATCTACATATAATCATATACATTACCCTAACCCTAACCCTATCCCTAATGATGTCACTAGCCCTAATCTCAACCCTAACCCTATGAGTACTATAATCTTATCCCTAGAAGTAACCCTAAACCTAACCCTCACCCTAACCCTAACCCTAGCTCAAAACCTAATCCTTTTGCTAAACATAAAACTAAGCCTAAGCCTAGTTTTAACCCTAACCCTAACCCTAATTCAAGACCTATTCCTAACCATAAACCTAGCCCTAAACTTAGCTCTAATTCCATCCATTATACTAACCATAACCCTTACCCTAATGCGAATTCTAGGCCTAATCTTAACCCTATCACTAACCCTAACCCTATCAATTACCCTAAACCTAATGTAAACTGTAAACAAAACCCTATCAGTACCTAACCCACATCCTAGTGCTAACTCAAGCCCTAACTATAAACCCTAACCTCAAGCAAACTCTAACAATGACCCTTACCCTAATAAGTCTCCTAGATCTAAGGCTCAATTTACATTAAACCTAACACTTACACTAGACCTAGCCATAACCCTGATCCTAAAACTATCCCAAAACTTAACCTTAGACCTGACATTATCCATAGCTCTAATCCTAGTCCTAAACCTAACACAAACCCCAGCCCTTATCCTAGCCCTAAACCTAGCCTTAATCCTAACCCTAAACTTAACTTTAGGACTAACCCCAAAATTAACCGTAGCTGTAATCTTAGCCCTAATTTAGACCTATTCCTAACCCTAGCCCTAACCCTAGCCCTAAGACTAAATCTAACTCCCACCCTAGCCCAATCCCTAGTTCGAACCCTATTCCTTACCAGAACCCTAATCCTAGCCCTAAACCTAGCCCTAACCCTAGCCCTATCATTAGCTCTAGCCCTAACCTAGATCTAATTTTAACTCTAAATCAAAACCTAATCCTAAACCTAACCCTAACTCTATATCTAACACTAGCCCTAAAAGAAAAACCGAGCCATAGCCCTAACCCTAACCCTTAACCTAAACCAACCCTTAACCCTAACACAACCTTAGCTCTAATTCTAGTTTTAAGCTGAAAACTAGAACTAACACTGACCTGACTGTGACCATAATACTAACCCTAGTCTAAACATCACCCTAACCCTAACCCTAAACCTAACACTAGACCTACCACTAACCCTAACCCTAAATTTAACCCTAATTGTAACCTGGTACTTACATTAGCCTTACCCCTAACCCTAGCACTAATTTAACCCCAAACCTATCCCAGAACCAAGCCCTAACCCGAGTTTTAACCCTAAAAATAATCCTAACCCTAGCCCTAATCAAAATCATAACCCTAGCCCTAACACTATCTCTAACCCTATCCATTTCCTTAACCATAACCCTAGGCCTAAACTTAACCGTATCCCTAATCCTAAACCTATGCATTATTCTAAACCAAACCTAAACACTAAACCTCACCTATAATTTAACTAACACAAAGCATAAACATAATTTGAGCCCTAACTTTAAATCTTAACCTATCCCAAATTTCTAACCCAGAACCTGACTCTAATAATACACCTAGCTCTAAACCTGACCCTAACTCTAAATCTAACACTTATATTACATGTAGCCATAAACCTAACCCTAAAACTATCTTTAAACATAACCCTAGATCTGATATTAGCCCCAGCCCTAATCCTAGCCCTAACATTAAAAGAAACCATAGCCCTCATCCTAGCCCCAAACGTAGCCTTAATCATAACCCTAACCCTAATCATAGCCCTAAACCTAATTCTAACCCTCACCCTCTCTCAAAATCTACCTATAATGCCATTCCTTACCCTAAACTTAACCCTAACCATAACCCTAACCCTAACGCTAGGCCTAAGGTGAACACTAACCCTAGCCCTAATTCTAGCCCTAATTTTACCCTATCCCTAACAATAACCCTAATCCTAGCCCTAAGACTAACTCTAACTCTCACACTAGCCCTATCTCTACTTCTAACACTATCCATTACCATAATCCTAACTCTAGCCCTAACCCTAGCCCTAAACCTAGCAATAACCACTGCCTAATCTTTATTCCTATTCCTAACCCTAGATCTAACCCTAACTCTAAATCTAACCCTAAGCCTAAGCCTAACATTAACACTAGCCCTAGCCCTAATGCTAATCATAAAAATAGTACTAACCCTAACCCTTACAGTAAAACAAACCTGAGCAATAGCCCTAACCCTAAACCTTAACTTAAACCAAACCTTAACACTACACCTAGACCTAACCCTAGCCCAAATTAGAGTCCTAATCTTAACCTTGATACTAACCCTAACTCTGACTCACATCCTAACACTCACCCTAGCTCTAAACACCACCCTAACCCTAAAACAAACCCTTACAGTAACCCTAGCCTTAATTCGAGTCCTAACCATAACCCTAAAAGTTAACCTCACCCTGACTATTAACCTAACACTAACACAGCACTAAATTTCACCCTAATCTTAAACCTAATCCTAACACTAGAGGTTTAACCCCTAACCATCACCCTAAAACTAACCCTAAAAACCATAGTTCTTACATTAGTCATTGCTCTAAACTTAGCCTTAATCCAAACACAGAAACTAGCCCTAATCCGATCTGTAAACCTAGCTTTAACCCCAACCCTAGTCCTAATCCTAGCTCTAACCCTATCCCTTACCTTATGCCAAACCCTAAACCTAATGCTAATCTTAATTGTAATCCTAATCCTAATCCTTAACCTAACCCATAGGGTTAGGGTTTGGGTAAGGTTAAGGATTAGGATTAGGATTAGGTTAGACCTAATCCTTAATCTAACCCAAACACTAACCCTAGACCTCATTCTAGCTCTAAACATAAACCAAATCCTAACCCTAAAACTGACCCTTATTCTGACCTTAACAGTAATTAGAGGTCTAAACCTGAACCTAACCCTAAACTGAACACTAATACTAGCCTTGGTGGTAAACTTATACCTAAACCTAGCCCTATCACTAGCCCTAGACCTAAATCTAATCCAAATCTATCCATAACTCTATGCCTAGACCTAAAGAAAAACCTAGCCCTAGCCCTAATAATAACCCTAAGCCTAAAGCCGAAAACTAACCTTTCCCCTAGTCTTAACCCTTGTCTTAATACTGGCTTTCACATTAACCATAACCCTAAACTGAACACTGACCCTGACACCAACACTAACCCTAGCTCTACACATCACCCTAACCCTAAACCTAACCCTAAAACTATACTTAGGTCTAACATTAACCCTAAAACTAGCCCTATCATAGCAAAGTTCTTACATTTGCCATAGCCCTAACCTATTGCAAAACCTAGCCCTAACCCAAGCCGTACCCTAGCTTTAACCCTAAAGCTAACCATAACACTAATCTTAGCCCTAATCCTAAGCATAACACTAGCCCTATGACTAGGTCTAAGCCAATCCATTACCCTAATGATAACACTAACACTTCTGCTAACCCTAGGCCGAACCCTAATCCTATTCTTAATCCTAACCCTATCCATTTCCCTACACCTAACCTGAACTCTAAACCTAAAGCTATCATTAACCTATCCGTAACCATAATGATAACTCAAGCCTTATCCCTAAACCTTAATCTAATAAAAACCCTAACCCTGACTCTGACCCTAATAATACCCATAGTTCTAAACCTGACCCTAACAAGAAACCTGACCCTTACAATAGACCTAGCTATAAACCTAACCCTAAAAATCTCCCTAACTGCAACCCTAGACCTGACATTAGCTCTAGCTCTAATCCTAGTCCAAATCCTAAAACAAACCTTAGCCCACATTCTAGCCATATACCTCACCTTAATCATAAACCTATCCCTAACCATAACCCTAAATCTAATTCTCACCCTAGTCCTAAAAGTAGCTATAATCCCATCCCTTAACCTAAACCTAACCCTAACACTAACTCTAACACTAACACTATCCCTAAACCTAGGCCTACCCCTAACACTAACCCTAGTCCTAATCCCAGCCCTAATTTAGCCCTATCCCTAACTCATCCGTATCCCAACCACAAGACTAATTCAAACTCTCATGCTAGCCTTATACCTAGTTCTAAACCTATCCCTTACCATCACCCTATACCTAGCCCTAAACTTAACCCTAATCCTAGCCCTACTCTTACCACTAGCTCAAAGCCTAGATCTAACCCTAACTCTAAATCTAACCCTAAAATTAAGCCTAAACTTCACACTAACACTAGCCCTAATCCTAAAATTAATCCTAAAACTATCCCTAACTCTACCCCTAGCCCTAAAACAAAACCGAATCATAACCCTAACCCTAACACTTAACCTAAACCAAACCCTAACCCTACACCTAGCCCTTAACCTATCTCTAATTCAAGTCCTAAACCTAACCGGAAAACTAATCTGGACTCTGACTCTGACTCTAACATTAAATCTAGCTCTAAACATCATCATAACAATAAACTTAAACTTAACAGTAGACTTAGCCCTAATCCTGACCCTATCACTAGCTCTAATCATATCGCTACTTTGTACATTAGCTGTAGCCTTAACCCTAGCCCTAACCTAACCCAAAACTTAGCCGTTTTTTTAAGATTTATTTTTTACTTTCTGGTGGACACAACATCTTTATTTTATTGGTATGTAGTGCTGAGGATCAAACCCAGTGCACTGTACATGCCAGACGAGCACGCTACTTCTTGAGCCACATCCCCAGCCACTAAAACTAGCTTTAACCCTAAACGTAAATCTAACCATAACCCAAACAAAAGCCCTAATCCTATACATAACCCTACCCCTAATCTTAGGTCTAACCCTATCCATTACCCGAATGATAACCCATTATGCTAACCATAGGCCTAACCCTAACCCTATCCATTACACTATACCACAACTTAATCCTAACCCTAATCCAAACAAAAGCCCTAATCCTATACATAACCCTACCCCTAATCTTAGGTCTTACCCTATCCATTACCGTAGTAATAACTCTTATGCTAACCCTAGGACTAACCCTAACCCTATCCATTACACTAAACCATACCTAAACCCTAAACCTAACCCTTTTATTACCTTAACCATAAACCCTAATGGTAATTCAAGTCCTAAAGCTAAACCCTAACTTAACTCAAACCCTCAACTTGATCCTGACCCTAATAATAACCCTCGCTCTAAAACTGACCCTTAGTATATATACCTAACCCATACACTGGACCAAGCCATAAACCTAACACTAAATCTATCCCTATCTGTAACCCTAGACGTGACATTAGCCCTAACCCTATTACTAGACCTAACACTAACACAAACATTAGCCCTCATACTAGCCCGAAATCTAGCTTTAATCCCTAAAACTAAACCCTAGACCTAACCCTAATACTAACCATTGCCCTAGCCCTCAGCCTAGCTATAACCCAATACCTTACCCTAAACGTATTCCTAAATTGAACCCTAACCCAAGGCCTAAACTTATTACTAACACTAGCCCTAATTTTGCCCTATCCCTAACCCTAACCCTAGCCCTAAGACTAACTCTAACTCTCATACTAGCCCTATCACTAGTTCTAACCCTATACCTTACCATATTCCTAAACCTAACCCAAACCCTAGTCCTAACAATTGCCCTATCCTTAGCCCTAGTCCTAACCATAGATCAAAACCTAACTCTAAATCTAACCCTAACCCAAAGCCTAAACCTAACCATTATAAATACATTTATATTTAGAGTCTGTGTCTACAGATGTTAGCTTCAATTATTACTTAGAATATGGTCATTAGTTTCATAAAAGGCATACCATTTCTGGTGGTGTATAGAGAACTGAGGGTCAGGGGTAGGACACTACGTTAAGGGGGAAAGGAATGAGGGTGTGTGATTAATCTAACTTAGCAACTTTGAAGGAGAACTCTAATGAATAGACAGGGGGAATTTATGGAAGAAGGTATAAATTCAAACTCCTTATCTGTATTCATAAAATTACCCTATGTATAAATAGTAAAAGTTAGGAGGCTGAAAGTGGGATAGAGGGAGAAAGAAAAAAGAAAAAAAATAACAAGTAAATAGAGTGAGAAAGAAAATAAGAGCAAATAAAGAGGTGGTGAGGTGGGGCCTATGTAATTCCTCTAAATTATACTATTCTAGTGATTCAGTTCTTAAAGTCCAATTTCATGGAAAGTTCTTGGTTTCACATATATTGACATTGTGAAGACCAGAGGGGAAGAGTAGAGGAGAATGGATGAGAAGAGCAAGAAAAGAAATGTAAGAAAAAAAAAGTCTCTCAGAACTCTATTTTCTTTTCTTGCAGTAGGTGGAGTTGTCTATTCCTAGCTTGAGTCTCTGTGCTCAGGGTGGTGGAGGTAGCCAGGGTGAGAGAGCTTGAGCTTCTTCCTGGAGCCTTCCTACTCTTATTCTCTGAATTGGAAACCAGGTGCCTGTACAATAGCTGTTCCTCATTGATAGCTACACCCCCAAAAGCTTTTGAGAAAAATCTTGAGTTATGACAGCTGGAGGTAGGAGAGTTGGAAACCGCTTACCTGATAAGCTGCAGAACCGAGCTGGTTGCCACGCCCAGTGATAGATGATGAGTAAGGTTTTGCAAGATGGGTTCCATCTATTACACATGTATGGTGTTTGGTGAAGTGGGTGGTTCTGGAGTGACCTTGTGCTGTGTCCAGAGCTTGTTCTGGTGATTCTCAAGCAAAGTCTCTGTGTTCTGTGCTGCCTTCCGTAGGCGCAGTGAGCGCCCATGTGGCTGAGACTGCTCTCTCCACCCAGAGAAACTGCACTGCCGAGCCTTCCATCTGAGCTGAGAGCACCTATGGGGCCCTAGTTTTCTTCAAATTTCTATGATACTGGGCAGGAGTAACCTTTTACTTAGTCTTACCATGCTCCACAGGTTTGGGCCTTCTCGGTTCAATTGTTCACTGTCAGGAATAGTTTGTATTTTAAGGTTTCCCTTCATTATGGCTTATTGATGTGAATGAAAATTGAGCTGGAAAACCAACAGGGTTGGCAGGAGGTGCTTGAAACTTCACACAATCAGTTCTCAATGGGCACGCTCTGGTTTCTTTCTTTTGAAGGTAGGCCAAAGATGAAGCATGCAAAAGAAACTGTATCGGAGAGCCCTTAAGGAGAAAACAGAGAAACATGTATGTACTGAAATAAGTCTCCCAACAATTTCATCAGATTTCTTTGATACTGCACAGTATTCATCTTTTAGCTTGCTGCACTAGGCTCCCCAAGGTTGGCACTTCTAGGATCAATGGTTCTCTAAACAGGTAAGGGTTAGTGTTACAGTTAGGGTTAGGGCTAGCTTTAGAGCTAGTGTTAGGGTTAAAGGTTTTTTTTTTTGTTGTTGTTGTTCAAATTTATTTGATACTAGGAAGATTTATTATTCCTATCCTTACTATGTGCCCCAGTTTTGGGCCTTCTTGGTTTAATGGTTCACTGTTTGGAATAGTTTGTTTTTAATGTCTCACTTCATTTTGACCTATATGGGTAAATGCAAATGAAGCTGAAAATCAGAGGGTTGGTGCTAGCTGGTTGAAACTTCACATTCTCAATCAGGTTTCTGTGGGCACTCTCTGGTTTCTTCCTTGTAAAAGTAGCCATAAGCTGAAGCATGCAAAACAACTTTATCTAAGAGCACTTTAGGAGAAAACAGGGCAATATGCATGTACGGAAATACCTCCCCTAATTATTTGGTCAAATTACTTTGATACTGTGTAGGATTCATCTGTAAGCTTCTCCACTAGTCTCCCTAAGTTTAAAACTTTTTTGATCAAAGGTTCTCTTAACAGGTTAGGCTTAGGGTTATGGTTAGAATTAGGGCAAGTGTTATACTAGTTTTAGGGTTAGAGTAAGTTTTTCTTCAATTTATTGGATACTGGGCAGCATTTACCTTTTTCCTATTCTTAGTATGCTCCCCATGTTTGGGCCTCCTAGGTAAAAGGGTTTGCTCTCAGAAGCAGTTTTAGTTTTCATGTTTCACTTCATTTTTCCCTATACGGGTGAATGGAAATGGAGCTGGACTCAAACAGGTTTTGTGCTAGCTGCTTGAATCTTCACACACTCAATCAGTTCTCAGTGCACATTCTCTCATTTGTTTCTTGTGGTAGTAGCCTAAAGCTGAATTAGAAAGAAACAGCTTTATCTGTGAGCACTTTAGTAGCAAGCTTCAATTTTTTGGCATGGATTACTTTGATATTGTACAGGATTCATCATTACCTAGTCTTAGTAGGATCCCCATGTTTGGGTTTTCAAGGTTTGCCAGTTCACTGTCAGGAACAGTTTAAAGTTTTAGGTTTCACTTTATTGTGGCCTATAGACGTAAATGAAAATGGAGTTGGAAACCAAACAGAGTCAGTACTAGCTGCTTGAAACTTCACACACTCAATCATCTCTCTGTGGGCACTCTCTGGTTGTTCCTTGTGAAAGTACCTTAAACTGAAGCATGAAAAAATAATTTATCCAAGTGCACATTAGGAGAAAACAGGGAAATATGCACATACTGAAATACCTCCCCCAAATACTTGGTCAGATTTCTTTGATACTGCACAGGATTCATCTGTTAGCTTGCCCCACTGGGCTCCTTTATTTGGAGACTACTCTGATCATGGTTTTCTAAACAGGTTAGGTTAGATTTAGTATTAGATTAGGGCTAGGTTACAGCTAGTGTTTGATAGATTTAGTTTTGTTCAAATTTCTTTGATACTGGGCAAGATTCAACTTTTGACTAGCCTTACTGTATTCTTTAGGTGTGGAACTCTTGGGTCAAGGGTCTGCTCTCCTGAACAGTTTGTATTTTAAGTTTTCATTTCATTTTGACCTATGCATGTAAATGGAAATGGAGCTGGAAATCCAACAGGGATGGTGCTAGCTACTTCAAACCTCACACACTCAATCAGTTTTCTATGGGCATTCTCTGGTTTATTCCTTGTAAAAGTAGCCCTAAGCTGAAGCATGCAAATCAACTTTATGTGAGAGCACTTTAGGAGAAAACAGGGAAATATGCATGTACTGAACTACCTCCCCAATTAGTTGGTCAGACTTCTTTGATATTGTGAAAGATTCATCTGTTCACTTACCCAACTTGGCTCCCCAAGTGTGGGACTTCTAGGATCAAAGGGAGTCTAAACAGGTTAAAGTTAGTGTTAGGGTTAGTGTTAGGACTAGGATTAGAACTAGTGTTAAGATAAGAGTTACTTTTGTTTTTCAAATTTCTATGATACTGTGCAGGATTCATCTTTTTTTTTTTATTTTGACTATACTCCAAATGTTTGGGCCTCCTACATAAAGGGTTTGCTTTCAGGAACAGTTTCAATTTTCATGTTTCTCTTTTTTATACTTCTAGGGGTAAATGAAATAAAGCTGGAAATCAAACAGGGTTTGGGCTAGCTGCTTGAATCTTCACACACTCCATCAATTTTCAGTGAGCATAATCTGGTGTTTGCCATGGAAGTAGCCCTAAGATGAAGTAAAATTAACAGCTTTATCTCTGGGTGTTTTTGGAGCAAGCAGAATTCCCATGAAATGAAAGAGCTTCATATATTTTTGGTTGGATGAATTTGATACTGTACAGGATTCATCCTTGACCTAGACTTAGTAGGCTCCCCAAGTTTGGGCCTTCAAGTTTCAATGGTTCAGTGTCAAGAACAGTTTGAATTTTTAGGATTCACTTCATTATGGCCTATAGGTGTGAATGCAATGGAGCTAGAAATAAAACAGGGTTGGTGCCAGCTGCATAAAACTTCACACACTCAGTAAGCTTTCTTTGGGCACTCTTTGGTTTTTCTTTGTGAAAGTACCTTAAGCTGAAGCATGAAAAACAATTTATCCATGAGCATTCTAAGAAAAAACTGGAAAATATGAATGTACTTCATATGAACAAACATGAAATACTTCCCCCAATTTTTCATCAAATTTCTTTGATACTGCACAAGATTCATCTGTTAAGTTGCACCACTAGGCTCCCCAAGTTTGGGACTTCTATGATCATAGGTACTCTAAACAGGTTAGAATATGATTAGGGCTCAGTTAGATGTAGTGTTAGAGTTAGAGTGAGTTTTGTTCAAATTCATTTGATACTTGGCATAATTCGTCTTTTACCTAGCCTTACTATTTTCCCCAGGTTTGGGCCTTATACCCTCAATGGTTAGCTGTCAGGAACAGTTTGTATTTTAAGGTTTTCTTCATTTTGACCTATATGCGTAAATGGAAATGGAACTTGAATTCACACAGGGTTGGTGCTCGCTGCTTAAAACTGCACACACTCAATCAATTCTATGAGGGCACTCTGCACTATGGTTTCTTCCTTCTGAAAGTTTCCCAAAGCTGAAGCATGCAAAAACATCCCTAACCCTAACACTAACCCTAACCCTAGCGCTAAGACTAACTATAATCCGAGCCCTACAAGTTACCCCAAATCACACCCTAGCCCCATCCCTAAACATAACCCTAATTCTAGACTTAATCCAAACCATATCCTAGCCCCAAATCTAGCTCTAAACCTATCTATTACACTAAACATAACACTAACCCTAATGGTAACCCTAACTCGATTGCTAAACCTAACTCATTCAGTACCCTAAACATTAACTGAAACCTAAACTAAAACCTATCCATTACTCTATCCTAAACCTAACCCTAATGCTAATTCGAGCCTTAACCCTAAACCTTTAGATAAACCAAATGCTAACCCTGACCCTGACCCTAATAATAACCCTAGCCCTAAAGCTGACCTTTAACCTAAACCAAATTCTTACACTACACCTAGAAATAACCTAACCCTAAAACTAATTTTAACATTAAACCTAGACCTGATCTTAGCCCTAGACCTGGTCCTAGCCATTACCCTAACAGAAACCCTAGCCCTTAACCTAGCCCTAAACCTAGACTTAATCCTAAACTTAAACATAACCCTATGCCTAATCCTAATTCTATCCCTCACCCTATCCCTAAAGCTAGCTATAACCCCACCCATTCCCCTAAACTTAACCTTAACACCAATGCTAACCCTAACTCTAGCCTAACCCCTTAGTCTAACCATAAGACTAACCCTAGCTTTAACACTAGCCCTAATATAGCACTAACCCTAAAACTAACACTAGCCCTAATCTTAAACCCCAATTTAGCTCTAACCCTAACCCTAAATCTAGCCCTAACACTAGTCCTAATTTAGCCCTAACTCTAACACTAACCCGGGCCCTAATCCTAGGACAAATTTAGCCCTAACCCAAGCCCTAATCATAGCCCTAATTTAGCTCTAACTCTAACCCTAATCCTAAAACTACTACTGAAACTAACTAAAATTCTCACCCTAGCTGTATCCCTAGTTTTAACCATATTCATTACCACACCCCTATCCCTCATCCTAAACCTAACCATAGCCCTAGCCCTAGCCATATCCCTTACCCTAGCTCCAACCCTAACTCAAAATCTAACCCTAACCCTAAACCTAAACCTTAACCTAACACTAGCCCTAACCAGGATGCTAATCCATAATCTAGCTGTAACCATAGCCCTAGCTCAAAAACAAAACCAACCTATATCCCTAACCCTTAACCTAAACCAAACCCTAACTGTACAACTAGTACTAACTTTAGCCATAATTCGAGTTCTAACACTAACTCGAAAACTCACCCTGACTTTGACACTAACCCTAACATAACCCTTGCTCTAAACATCACTCTCACCATAAACCTAACCGTAACACTAGACCTAGCCCTAAACCTAACCCTAAAACTAGCACTAATTGCAACACTAGTTCACACATTACCATAGCCCTAATCCTAGCCCTAACCAAACCCAAAACAAAGCCCTAATCAGAGCCTTAACCCTAGCTTTAAACCTAACCCTAAACCTAATCCTAACCCAGAACATAGCCCTAAACTTTACCCTAACTCTAGCCAGAATTCTAACCATAACCCTAGCCCTATCACTAGCTCTAACCCTATCCATTACCCTAATCATAACCATAACTCTAATGGTAACCCTAGGCCTTACCCTAAACTTATCCCTAACCCTAACCAATTTCATTAACCTAAACCTAACCTGAATTCTAAACCTAACCCTATCATTACCCTAACTCTAACCCTAATGCTAATTCAAGCCCTAACCCTAAACTTTAACCCAACCCAAATTCTAACTCTGCCCCTCCCCATGATAATATACCTAGCTCCAATCCTGACCCTACCCCTAAACCTAACCCTTATACTAGACGTAGTCATACACCTAACCCTAAATCTATCCCTAGCCATAATCCTAGATCTGACATTTGCCCTAGCCGTAATTCTAGCCATAAACTTAACACAAAACAAACACATAACCCTAACACTAACCCTAGCCATAATCCTATCCATAACCCTAGACGTAAATTTAGCTCTAACCCTATCAATTACCCTAAATATAACCATAATTATAATGCTAACCCTAGGCCTAAATCTAACCCTATCCCTAACCGTAACCCTATTCATTATGCTAAATCTAACCTGAACCCTAAACCAAACCCTATCATTACCCTAATCCAAATCCTAATTCTAATTCGAGGCCTACCCTAAACCCTAACCTAAACAAAACCCTAAACCTGACCTTGACCCTAATAATACCCCAAGCTCTAAATTTGACCCCTACCTAAAAACCTAACACTTACACTAAACATAGCCATAAACCTAATCCTAAAACTATCTCTAACCACAACCCTAGACCTGACATTGACCCTAACACTAATCCTAGCCCTAACCCTAACACAAACCCTATCCCTCATCCTAGACCTAAACCTAGCCTTAATCATAACTCTAATGAACCCCTAGCCCTAACCCTAATTCTAACCTTCACCCTAGCCGTATCCCTAGCTCTAACCCAATCGTTTACACAAAACCTAACCCTAAGCCTAAAACTAACCCTAGGCCTAAACATAACCATAAACCTAGCCCTATTACTAGCCCTAATTAAGCCCTATACCTAACCAAACACTAAGCTTAGCCATAAGACTAACTCTCACTCTCACCCTAGCCCTATTCCTAGTTCTAAGCCTATCCCTTACCATAACCCTAATCCTAGCCATAAACCAAGACCTAACAGTAGCCCTAAACTTAGCCCTAGACCTAACCCTAGATTTAATCCTAAATCAAAATCTAACTTTAACCCTAAGCCTAAACCTAAGCCTAACACTAGCCCTAAACCTAATGCTAAGCCTAAAACTAGTGCTATCCATAGCCCTAGCCTTAAAACAAAACCAGGCCATAGCCCTAACTTTAAAACTAAACCTAAACTGAAACCTAACACTACTCCTAGCCCTAAACTTAGCCCTAAGTCGAGGCCAAACCCTAACGCTAAAACTACTCTGACCTTGAATTTGACCCTAACACTAACCCTAGTTCTAAACATTATACCTAACTCTAAAACTAGACCTAGTCCTAACCCTAATCCTATAAATAGCCCAAATTGTAACCCTAGTCCATACATTGGCCATAACTCTAAAACTAGCCCTAACTCTAACAAAAACCTAGCCTTAATGCAAGACCTAACCCTAGCTTTAACCCGAAACCTAAACGTAACACAAGCCCTAACCCTAACCCTAAACATAGCCCTAATCCTAGCTCTAATCCTATCCCTTACGCTAAGCTAACCCTAACCCTAATGCTAAGCCTAGGCCTAACTCTAATCCTTAGCCTAACCCAAACCCTCACCCTATTACTAGTCCTAACCCAGCCCTCATTTTAGCTCTAACCATAACCCAAACCCTAAACCTAACCCTGATATTTATTCTGATCCTAAAGGTAACCTTATGTCTAAAACGGACCCTAACCATAAACAGAACCCTAACACTAGCACTAGCAATAAACCTATACCTAAACCTAACCCAAACACTAGCCCTAGACCTAACCCTAATCCTAACTCTAGCCATATTTCTAGCCATAGACCTAAACAAAAACCTAGCCCTAGCCCTAATGATAAACCTTAACCTAACACAAACACTAACCCTACACCTAGACCTAACTCTAGTGATAATATTGGGTTTAACCCTAAACCTAACTATAACCCCAACACTGACCCTGACCTAACACTAACCGTAGCTCTAAACATCACGCTAATGGTAACCCAATCCCTAACATTTGATCTAGCCATAACACTTACCCAAAAAGTAGACCTAATCATAACCCTGGCTTATACATTAGTTGTAGGTCTAACACTAGCCCCAAACTAAACCAAAATCTGGCCCTAAGCCAAGCACTAAACCTAGTTTTAACCCTAACCCTAAAACTAGCCCGAATCCACACCCTAACCCTAGATCTAACCCTAGATTTACCCTAGCCATTACCTTAAGCTAAACCCTAAACCTAATGCTAACCCAAGTCCTAAACCTAATCCAGAGCCTAACCCAAACCATAACCCTATTACTAGTCCTAACCCAAACCTTTGTTCTAGCTCTAACACTAATATAAACCCAAACCCTAACCCTGACACTTATTCTGACCCTAACATTAATCACAGTTATAAACCTGACTCTAACCCAAAACCGCACCCTAACATTAGCCCTCCAGTAATCATATACTTAAACCTAAACCTAACACTAGCCCTAGACTTAAACCTAATCCTAAATCTAGCCATATCTCTAGCCCTAGACCTGAACACCAACCTAGCCCTAGGCTTAACAATAACCCTTAACCTAACCCAAACACTAACCATACACCTAGACCTAACCCTCGTCCTAAATCTGGCACTAAACCCAATACTAACTCTAACCTGAACACTGGCCCTGACCCTAACATAATTCTAGCTCCAAAGCTTACACTAAACACATATCTCATCCTAACACTAGACCTAGCCATAACCCTAACCCTAAAACTAGAGCTAATCATAACCCTAGCTCTTACATTACCCATGGCTCTAACCCTAGGCCTAAACCTACACAAAACCTAGACCTAATTTTAGGCCTGAACATAGCCCTAAGTGTAACACTAAACCTAACCCTAGCCCTAACCCTAACCCTAAGCCTCACTTTAGACACAACCCTAGCTCGAAGCCTAACATTTATCCTTAACATAACCCTAGCCCTGTCCCAAAACCAAACCTAACACTAGCCCTAATCCTAAGATCAATCATAGCCCTAACCATAGTTCTAATTATATCAACTACCCTAATCCTAGACCTAATCCTAATGTTAACCCTAGCCCTAACCCTAGCTCTAATTCTATCCATTACCCTAACCATGATCCTAATCCTAATGCTAACCCTAGGCTTAACCCTAACCCTATCACAATCCCTAAACCATTCCATTGCCCTAAAACTAACCTGAACCCTAATCCTAAGCCTATTCATTACTCTAACTCTAACTCTAACCCTAATGCTAATTCAAGCCCTAAACCTAAACATTATCCTAAACCAAACCTTAAGCTGTACAGTTACCCTTTTAATACACATAGCTGTAAACTTGATCCTTACCCTAAATCTAACCCTTAAACTACACCTAATCATAAACCTAAAATGAAATCTATCTCTAACTGTAACCCTAGACCTGACATTAGCCCTAGCCCTAATCCTAGCCCTAACCCTAACATGAACACTAGCTCTCATCAAGCCCAAAACCTAGCCTTAATCATAACCCAAACCCTAATTCTAACCCTTTCCCCAGCCCTAAACCTAGTTATAACTGCATTGTTTACCCTAAACCTAACCCTAACCCTAACCCTAATACTAAACCTAGCCCTAACCTTAACCCTAAGACTAACCCTAACACTAAGCCTAGCTCAAATCCTAAACTTAACCCTAATTTTAGCTTTAATACTAAGTATAACTGTTGCTCTAGACTTAACCCTAATTTTAACCCTATCACTTACCGTAACCTTATTCATAGCCATAGCCTAGAATAACACTAGAACTAAACTTACACCTTTCCCTAACCCTAGATCTAAACCAAACTGTAAATCTAACCCTAATTCTACATCTAAACCTAATACTAACACTAGCCCTAATCCTAAAGCTACACCTAAAACTAGCCCTAAACTTAGGCTTATCCCTAAAACAAACCTGAGCCATTACACTAACCCTAAACTTTTACCTAAACCAAGCCATACCTAATATCTAGGCCTAAGCCTAGCCCTAATTTGAGTCCTAATCTTAACCCTAAATCTACTCCTAAACCTGTCTCTGACATTAACACTAACCCTACCTCTAAACATCACCTTAAACATAAACCTTAACCTAACACTAGACCTGGTCATAACTCTGATTCAATAATTATTTCTAATCATAACCCTAGATCATATATTAGCCATAAACTTAAAAATAATGCTAACCAAAACAAGCCAAATTCTGATACTTAACCCTAGGTTTCACCCTAACCCTAACCCTAACATAGCCATAACCCTAACCCGAAACCTAGCTCTAACCCTAGCTCTAACCTTATACTTTACCGTAGTCAAACCCCAACCATAATTCTAACCCTGGTTCTAAAAGTAATCCTTAGTCTAACCCAAACCCTAACCCTATAACTAGTCCTAACCCTAGCCCTCATTCTTGTTATAACCATAACCCAAATTCTAACCCCAACCCTCACCCTTATTCTGATCCTGAACCTAAACCAAACCCTAACACTAGCCCTACCATAACCCTATATCTAAACCTAACCTTAACACTAGCCCTAGAATAAACTTAATCATAAATCTAGCCATATGTTTAACCAAGACCTAAACAAAAAACTAGCCCTAGCTCTAATGATAACCCTTAGCCAAAGCCAAACACTAACCTTACCTCTAGACCTAACCAATCCTAATTCTGGCTCTAGCCCTAACCCTAACCCTAATCCAAACACAGACCCTGACACTAACACTAACCCTAGCTATAAAACTGACCCTAACCGAAACCTAAACCTAACACTAGACATAGCCATAACTGTAAACATAACCCTTACATTACCATAGCACTAAAAATAGCTCTAAACCTAACACAAAAACTAGCCATAATCCTAGGCTTAAATCTAGCCCAAAGCATAACCCTAACCCTAACCTAACCTTATCCCTTACCTTAAGTCTAACTTTCACGCTAACCGTAAGACTCGCCTTACACCTAACCATAGATAAAACCCAAAACCGAACCCTAAACATAACCCTAGCCTAGCCCTAAACCTAATGTTAATCCTAGCCCTAATCATAATGTTAACACTAGCCCTAATACTATCTCTAAAATTATCCATTACCCTAAACCGAACTTTAACCCTAATGATAACCCTAGCTCTAATCCTAATTGTAAACCTAATCCTAGACCTAACCCTAAAACTAACCCTCATCATAGCCTTAACCCTAGGTAAAATCCTAACCCTGTCTCTAACACTAACCCTAGCCCAAACCCTAACACTAACCCTAAAAATAAAACTATTCTTTACCCTAACCTGACATCTAACCCTATGCATTTCCCTAACTCAAAAGATAATCTTAGCCCTAACCTTAACACGAACCCTAAACCTAAAGCTACCACTAACCCTAATCCGACATCTAACCCTATCCATTAACTAACTCTAAAGATAACCTTAGCTCTAACCCTAACACTAACACTAACCATAACCATAAATCTAACCCCAGACAGACATAATCCAAAACCTAATCCTCACCCTAGCACTAACCCTAGCTCAAAACCTAACCTGTACCCTAAATAAACCTAATCCAAACCCTAACCCTAGCCCTATCCCTAACTCTAACTCTAGCCCTAATAGTATTCTAAACCCTAGCCCTAACACTAGCTCTAATGCTATTCATTACCCTAACAACATCCTTAACCTAAATGCTAACCCTAGGCCTAACCCTAATCCCACCAATTATTCTAATCTTACCCTTAATCCTAAACCCAAACCTATCCATAAACCTAACCCTAAATCTAACCCTAACACTAATTTGAGCCTTAATCCTAATATTTAACCTAACACAAACCTGAAACCTGACCCTGCCCCTAAAAATACACCTTACTCTTAACCTGGGCCTTACCCTAAACCTAATATTAGACCTAGCCATGAACCTAACCCTATAACTATCCCTAGCTCTAACCCTAAACCTGACATTAACCCTATACCTAAAACTTGCCATATCCCTAACACAAACCCTAGCCCTCATCCTAACCCCAAATATAGCCTTAATTCTAACACAAACCTAACCCTAAACTTAAACATAATTCTAATCATCGCCCTAACCCTAAACCTAGCTATAACCCCATCCCTTCACCTAAACTTATTAGTAAGCCTAATCTTAAACATAGCCCTTACCCTAGGCCTAACCCTAACACCAATCCTAGACATATTCCTAGCCCTAATTTAGCCCTAAACTTAACACTAACCCTAGCCTTAATACTAACTCTAACTATCGCCCTAGGTCTATTCCTAGTTCTAACCCTATCCTTTACCATAACCCAAAAGCTAGACATAACCTTAGCCCTAACCCTAGCCATAGCCCTAGCCCTAGAATTAACCATAACTCAAAATGTACCCCTAAGCCTATACTCACCATATCACTAGCAATAACACTAAAATTAATCGTAAAACTCCCCTAAATTTAGCCTTGGCCCTAAAACATAATGAGCCATAGAATTAACCTTAACCCTTAACCTAAACCAAATACTAACCCTACATTTAGCCCTAAATCTACCCGTATTTTTAGTCCTAGCCCCAACCCTAAAACTAACCCTGACCTTGACTCTGAACCTAACACTAACCCTAGCTCAAAATATCACCCTGAACTTATACCTAACCATAAAACTAGACTTAGCCCTAACCATAACACTAAAATTAGCCTTAATCATAACCCTAGTTCTTACATTAGCTGTATTCTAACACTATCCCTAATGTAACCCAAAATCTAGCCCTAATGTGAGCCCCAACCCTAGCATTAACCCTATACTCTAAACCTCAAGCAAGTCTTAATGCTTACCCTAAACCTAACCCTAACTTTAATCATTGCAATAACCCTAAATCTAACACTAACCCTAACACTAACACTAACCATAAACCTAGCCCTAACCCTAGCTCTAACCCTATCCATTACCCTAACCCTAACCCTAATCCTAACCCTAATACTAACCCTCGGCCTAACCCTAACACATTCACTAATCCTAAAATATCCATTACCCTAAACATAACCCTAACACTAAACCTAACCAAACACTAAACCTAGATGAAACACTAACCCTAAAACTAGCCATAATTGTAGCCCTAGGTCTTACATTAGCCATAGCCCTAAAGCTAACACCAAACATAGCCTAGCCCTAATCCAAGCTCTAACCCTAGCTTTTACTCTAAACCTAAACCTAATCCTAGCCCTAACCCTAACCTTAGCCCTAACACTAACGTGAACCCTATCCCTTACCCTAAGCCAAACTGTAACCCTAAAGCTACCATAGTCCTAAACCTAATTGTTAGCCTAACCCAAAACCTAACTCTATTACTAGTTCTAACCCTAATCCTCAACCTAGCTCTATCTCTATCACAAACCCTAACCCTATCCCTGACACTTATTTTGACCCTAACACTAACCATAGGTCTAAACCTGACCCTAACCCTAAACCGACCCCTAACATTGGCACTACCTGTAACCCTATAACTAAACCTTACCCTAACACTAGACCTAGACCTACAATTAATCCTTTATCTAGTGATAACTCGATGCCTAGCCCTAACAAAAACTTAGTCCTAGACCTAATAATAACCCTTAACCTAACCCAAACACTAACCCTACCCCTAGACAAAACAGTAGACCTAATGCTGGCCCCAACAATAAACTTAACCCTATACTGAACACTGACCCTTACCCTAACACAAACCCTAGCTCTAAAGCTTATCCTAACAAAATATGTAACACTAACACTATACCTAGCCATATCACTAACCCTGAAACTAGCCATCACCATAGGCCAAAACCTACCTCTAACTCTATCCATTACACTAACCCTAACCCTAATCTAATGCTAACCCTAGCCCTAACCCTCACACAGACTCTAACCCTAATCCTCATCCTAGTCCAAACATTGGCTCAATCCCTAACCCTTAAAATTAACCTAAACCTAACTCTAACCCATGGCCTAAACCTAAGCCTAAACTAAACCCTAGCCCTAATCCTAACATTAACGCTATCCCTAACCCTAGATCTACGCCTACATATTACCCTAACTCTAACCCTAAACTTAATAATAACACTGGCCCTAAACCTAGCTCTAACCCTACCCATTACCCTAACCCTAAACTTAACCCTGATGATAACCCTAGCCATTACTCTAAGTCTACCCTAACCCTAACCCTAGACATAGCCACCAACCCAGCCCTTGCCATAGAGCTAATCCCTGCTCAAAACCTAACCATTACCCTAAACCTAACCCTAAGTCTATCCCTAATCCTAACCTTAAGCCAAAACCTAATGATAACATGAAATCAAACCCTATTCAATATCCTAAACCTAATGATAAACCTAGCCCTAATCTTAACACTTACCTTGACCCTAACTGTAACTATAACCTAGACCTAACCTTTGCCCTAGAGCTAACCCTAGCTCAAACTCTAAACCATATCCTAAACCTGAACCTAAACCTAACCCTAAACCTAACCCTAACTCTAGCCCTAATACAAACCATAACCCTAGCCGTAACCCTATCCATTATCCTAAGCACAACCATAACCCTAAGGCTAACCCTAGGCCTAACCCTAACCCTTTTACTAACTCTAACACTATCAATTACCCTACACATAACATGAACCCTAAATCAAAACATGTCATAACCCTAACCAAACCCTAATGCTAATTCAAGCTCTAAACCTAAACACTAACCTAAACCAAACCTGAAACCTACTTCTTACCCTAATAATACCCCTAGCTCTAAATGTGACCCTTACCCTAAACCGAACCCTTACAATAGACCTAGCCATAAATCTAACCATCAATGTATCCCTAACGTAAGCCTAGAGCTGACACCAGCACTAATTCTTGCCACAACCCTAAAACAAACACTAGCCCTCACCCTAGCCCTAAACCTAGCCTTATTTATTACTAAACAAAATCATAACATTAGCCCTAACCAAATTCTAACCTTTGACCTAGCCCCAAAACTAGCTCTATCCCCATGTCTTCCTCTAAACCTAACCCTAACCCTAAACCTACTCCTAAAACTAAAACTAGGCCTAACCATAATATGAATGCTAGACCTAATCCTAACCTGAATTTAGCCTAACTCTAACACTAACCCTAACCCTAACCCTCAAACTAATACTAATTTTAAAATGAACCCTAATCCTAAACCAAAATTAAACCCTAACCCTAACGCTAAACCTAGCCATAACCCTAATACTAACCATAACTCTAATCCTGACATAAACCATAACCCTAACCCTAACTCTAACCCTAACAGCAACCCTAAACCTTACCATAACACTAACCCTAACACTAAAACTAACCATAACTTTAACTCTAACCCTAACCATTACCCTAAAACTAACCCTAACCCTAAGCCTACCACTAACCCTAACAATAACCCTAATCCTAAGCCTAACTCTAAACCTCACCCTAATTCTAACCATGAGGTTACCCTAAACCTAACCCTAATCCTAACACTAACCCTAAACCTAGCTATAACCCTAACCCTAACCCTAATTTTAAACCTAAAGCTGACACTAACCCTAAACTTAAACCTAACACCAACCTTAACCCTAACCCTAACCCTAACCTAAACCTAGCCCTAACCCTAATCCTAACCCTAACACTAACCCTAACCCTAACTTGAACCTTGACACTAAACTAACCCTAACCCTAACCCTCACTCTAATTTTAACTGTAACCGGAAGCTTAAGCATGATCCTAACTGTAACCCTAAGACAAATCCTAACCCTAATCCCTAACATTAACCCTAACACTAAACCAACCGAAAACCTACACTAACACTAATTTTAACTGTAACCTAGCCCTAACTCTAACCCTTACCCTATAGCTTACCTTAACCCTCACAATAATCCTAACCCTAACCCTAACCCTAAACATAATCCTAAATATAACTCTAACCCTAACCGTAAACCTAACCCTAATCCTAAGCCTATCCCTAACCCTAACTCTAATCCTATCCCTAATGTATCACTAACACTAAACCTAAATCTATCACTAAACCTAAACCCAACCCTTACCTAACCCTAACAATAACGCTAAACTTAACCTAACCCTAAACCTAAACCTAAGCCTAACACTAACACTAAACCTAACCCTAACACTAACACTAAACCTAACCCTAACACAAATCCTATAACTAACCCTAACACAAACCCTAACCCTAACAGTAACTTTAACTCAAACACTAAACCTAATCCTAAAACTAAACCTAAACCTAATCCTAACAATAACCCTAAACCTAACTCTAAACCTAACAATAACCCTAAACCTAACTCTAAACCTTACTCTAACCCTAACCTAACAGTAATCCTAAGCCTCACTGTAACCCTAACCCTAACCGTAACACTAACGCTGACTGTAACCCTAGAGTTACCCTAAATCTAAGCCTAACACAAACCCCAACCTAATCCTAAACCTAACCATAACCCTAAACTGAACACTAACACTAACACTAACCCTAACCCTAAACCTAACCCTAACACTAACACTAACCCAACCCTAACATGAATCCTAACCATAACTGTAAACCTAACACTAATCCTAACTGTAAACATAACACTAACAGTAAACATAAGCCTAAACTTAATCCTAACAGTAAAACTAAACCTAAACCTAACCCTAACCCTAACAATAACCCTAATGCTATCCTAACCCTAAATATAACCATAACCATAAACATAACGTAACCCTAACCCTAACCCTAAACATAAACCTAACACAATCTGTATAGCAAAACATAACTCTAACCATAACCTAACACTAACGCTAACCCTTAACTAACTATAACCCTAACCCTAACACAAACACTAACCCTAAAACTAACCCTAAACCTAATTTAACACTAACCCTAACCCCAAAACTAATGCTGTCACTAAGCCTAACCCTAACACTAACAGTAACACTAACGCTAACCCTAAAACTATACCTATCCACCTGTAACTGTAAAACTAAACTTAAACCTACACCTCAATCTATCCCTCTTAATAACCATAACCCTAAGTGTAACACAAACCCTAACTCTAACCCTAACTCTAATCCTAAATCTATGTATAACACTAATCCAAACACTAATCCTAAATTTAAACATAACCTTTAAAATAACACTAATGATAACCATAACCCTAACACTAAACCTATCTTTCAAACTTAACACTTACAGAAAACCTAAATCTAAACCTTACCCTAACACAAACTATAATTCTTACCCTAACACTAACCTAACACTAACCATATCACTAACGCTCTCGCTAATTCTAAAACTAAACCTAACCCTAATGCTAACGCCAAAACTAACCTTAACCCTAACCCTAACACTAACCCTAACATTAACCAAATCCTAACCCTACTGTAACACTAATTATAGCCCTAATCCTAACATTAAAAGTAAGCCTAAACATATCCCTAACCCTAACACTATTCCTAACTTTAACCCTAACATTAACATTAACACCTAAAATAAACTTATCTCTAACACTAACCCTCACACTAACCCTAACCATAACAAAAACCCTAACTCTAACTATAACCCTAACACTAACCATAACACTAACACTAACCCTATTCTACCTGTAACCCTAAAACTAACCCTAAACCTAATCCTAAGCCTCATTCTAACTCTAATTATAACCATAACCCTAACCCTAACCCTATCACTAACCCTAAGAGAAACCTTAAACCTAACCGTTACCCTAACACAAAACAAATATCTGAACCTAACACTAATATAAACACTAACCCTAAACCTTAACCTAACTCTAAAACTAACCCTAACCCTAAACCAAGCCCTAACAATAACACTAACCCTAAAACTAACAATAGCCATAAACCTAACCCTATGCCCAATCCTAACACTTTCCCTAACCCTAACCCTAACACTAACACTAAAGCTAACCCAAAACTTAGTCCTATCACTAACACTAATCCTAACCATATTTCTTACCCTAAGCTTAAACCTAGACCTAACCCTAACCCTAACCCTAACACTAAACCTAACCCTAAACCTAACCCTAACCCTAACACTAACCGCAAGCCTAATCTTAAGCCTAACAATAACCCTAAACTAACACTAACTCTAACCCTAATACTAGCCATAACACTAACCCTAAACCTAACCCTAACACTAATCCTAACCCTAACCCGAACGTTAACCCTAACCATAACCCTAACACTAACACAAACCCTAACACTAATCCTAACCCTAAACCTAACCTTAACCCTAACACTAACCCTAACACTAACACAAACCCTAACCCTAACTCTAACCTTAAACCTAACCCTAACCCTTACATTTAAGTTAAACCTAACCCTAAGCCTAACCATAACACTAAACCTAAACTGAATCCTAAATGTAACACTAACCCTAACCTTAACCCTAACCCTATTCCTAAACCTATCCCTAACCCTCACACTATTCCTAACCCTTAACCTTACACTAACACTAACAATAAGCCTAAATGTAAACCTAACCCTAACCCTAACGCTAAAACTAACCCTAAACCTAATCCTAACACAAAGCATAATCCTAACACTAACACTAACAATAACCCTTACCCTATCGCTAACACTAACCATAACCTAACCGAACCCTAAATTAACCCTAACCCGAACCATAACACTAACACTAAACCTAACCCTAAACCTAAAACTAAAACTAACACTAACCCTAATCCTAAATACAACCCTTAAACAAACCCTAACCCTAACCCTAACAATAACCTTAACACTAACCACAACGCTAACCCTAACCCTAAGTAAACCTAACCCTAACACTAAACCTAACACGAAACTTAAGCCCAACCCTAACCCTAACCCTAACCCTAACCCTAACCCTAACCCTAACCCTAATCCTAATCATAACACTAACACTAACCATAACCTTAACCCTAACTATAAGCCTAAAACCCACCCTAACCCTAACCCTTAAAGTAAGTCTAAATCTAATCATAACCCTAACTGTAAACTTAAACCTTAACTTAACCTTAACCCTAACACTAATATTAACCCTAACCCTAACCCTAACACTAACCCTAACACTAACCATAACCATAACCTAACTCAAACCATAATACAAACCCTAACAATAACCCTAACCCCAACCCTTACCTAACCCTAACAGTAACCCTACACCTAACCATAACATCAACCGTTACCCTAAACTGAAAACTAAACCAAACCCTAACCCTAACCCTAACCCTAAACTAAAGCTAACACTATCCATAGCAATAACCCTAACCCTTAACAATAACACTAATCCTAATTCTAACCATAAACCAAACACTAATTTTAACCCTAACCCTAACCCTAAGCTTAACACTAACCCTAACCCGATCCCTTACACTAACACTAACTCTAAACCTAACAAGAACCCAACCCTAACTATAAAAGTAACCCTAACACCAAGCTTAACCCTATCCCTAATCCTAACCATAACCCTAACCCAAACACTAACCAAAACCAAAATCCAAACCCTAACCCAACCTTAACTTACCTAATCCTAACCCTAAATTTATCACTAACACAAACACTAAAACTAACCCTAACCCTAATTGTAATCCTAACCATAATTATAACCGTATCATTAACCCTAACCCTAAACCTAACACTAATCCTAATTTTAACACTAACCCTAACAGTAACCCAAACCCTAACACTAACACTAACTGTAACCCTAACCCTAACACTATACCTAACCCTAACCCTAACTCTAACCATAATCCAACTTTAACCTTAAACCTAACTTTAACACAAATCCTAACCATAATCCTAAACCTAACACAAACCCTAACCCAAACCCTAACACTAACTCTAACACTATCCCTAAACCAAAACCTAACCGTAATTCTGACACTAACCCTAACCCTAAATGGATACCTAACCCGAACCCAAACCCTAACACTAACATTACCCTAACCCTAATCCTTATTCTAACAATAACCCTAACTCTAACCATAAACCTAACATGAACTCTAACTCTAACCTAACCCTAACACTAACCCTAACCCTAACCACAAACCTATACCTAATCCTAATCCTAACACTAACACTAACCCTAACCCTAACACTAATCTTAAACTTAACCATAAAACCAACCCTAAACCTAACACCAATCCTAACCCTAAGCCTAATCCTAACCAAAACATTAACACTAACCATAATCCTAACCCTAAACCTAACATTAAATCTAACCATAACTGTAAACATAACTCTATTCCTAACCCTAACCCTAACGCTAACTTTTAATCTAAAACTCACCATAATTCTATCGCTAACATTATCTCTAACCCAACCCTAACACAAAACCTAACCCAAACCCTACAAGGAACCCCAGAACTTACACAAACCCTAACCGTAATCAAAAACTTACACCTAAACCTAACATTAAACCTAGCCCTAACCCTAACACAAAACCTAACACTAATTCTAACAGTAACTCTAACACAAACGCACAAACTAACCCTAAACCTAACACAAACCCTAACCCTAATCTTAACACAAATCATAACCCAAACCACAACCCTAACCCAAACCTAACATTAACTCTAACTCTTACCTAACCTAATCCTAACACATACCTTTACACTAACCCTAACCCTAAACCTAAAACTAAACTTAAATTTAAACCTACCCATAACCGTAACACTAACTCTAACCCTATCACTAACCCGAAACCTATCCATAAACCTATAACTAACACTAACACTAACCCTAACCCTAACCGTAACACTAACAATAGTCTTAACCCTAACCCTTAATCTAACAAAAACCCTAACCCTAACCCTAACTCTAACCCAAACCCTAACCCAAACCCTAACCCAAACCCTAAATGAACCCTAAAACTTACACGAACCCTAACCCTATAACTTACCCTAAACCTAACCATAACCCTAAGCCTATATCAGTAACACTAATCCTAAACCTACTCCTAACCCTAACCCTAATCCTTACCCTAACACTAACTCTAACCCTAACCCTTAGCCTAACCCTATTCTTAACCCTAACACTAACCCTAAACCTAACCTTAACTGTAACTCTAACCCTAATCCAACCTTAACCCTAAATCTAACCCTAAACCAAACCCTAAACCTAACCCTCTACCTATCACAAACCATAACTCTAACCCTAACACTAACTCTAACACTAACCCTAACCCATCCCTAATCCTAACTCTTAAACTAACACTAACCCTAACCTGATACCTAAACCTGATCCTCACCGTAATTCTAAAACAAACTTTAACCCTAACCCTAACCCTAACCCTAACCCTATCCCTAACACTAACACTAATCCTAACACTAAACCTCAACCTATACCTAAACCTAAACCTAAACCTAAAACTAACCCTAACCTAAAACTAATACTAAACCTATCCATAACACTAACAGTAAAGTAACACTAAACCTAACCCTATCCCTAACCCTAAACCGAACTTTAACCATAATTGTAATCGTAACCATAACCCTAACTGTAACCCTAACACAAACCCTAACCTTAAACCTAACACTAAACATAACACTAACACTAACTCTAATCCTAACCCTAACACTAAATCTAACACAAATTGTAACCGTAATCCTAATCCAAACCCTAACTCTATCACTAACTCTAACCCTAACACTAATCATAAACGTAAACCTAACCCTAACACTAACTCTAACCCTAACCCTAAATCTAAACCTAACCCTAACCATAACACTAACTCTAACACTAATCCTAACCCTTACCCTAACCCTAACTCTAAACCTAACTTTTATCCTAACCCTAACAGTAATACAAATTGTAAACATAACCCTAATCCAAACCCTAACCCTTATGCTAACCCTAACCCTAATACTAACCATAACCCTAAACCTACCCCTAACACTATACCTAACCCTAAACCCAACCCTAACACTAACTCTAACCCTAACCCTAACACTAACCCAAAGATTCTCCCTAAATCTAACCCCAACACTTACATAAACCTAACACTAAACCTAACACTAAACCTTACATTAACCCTAAACTTCACAATAACTCGTACTCCAACGCTAACCTTATCACTAACCCTAACCCTAAACCTAACTCTACATCTAACACTAACCCTATCCGTAACCCTAACCCTAACCCTAACCCTAAATGTAATGCTAAAACTCACCCGAAAAATAACCCTAAGCCTCACTATAACCCTAATCCTAATTGTAACCCCAACCCTAACTCTAACACTAAACCTAAAGCTAAACCTACACCCACAACTAACCCTAAACCTAACCCTAAAGCTAACCCTAATTCTAATTGTAACCCTAACCCTAAACCTAAAACTTACCTAAACATAACCCTATCGCTAACTGTAACCATAACAATAACCCTAAACCTAAACCTAACCCAAAACCTAACCTTACCCCTCACACTAACCCTAACCCTAACCATAACCCTAAATGTAATCCTAAAACTAACCCTAAACTTAACCCTAAGCCTAAATGTAACACTAACCCTAACCCTAATTCTAACCTAAAAAGTAACATTAACCTATCCCAAACCATGACCCTAACCCTAACTCAAACCCTAAGTCTAACCATCGCCCTAAGCCTAGCACTATCTCCAATCCTTACCCTTAAACTAACACTTACCCTAACTGTAACACTAACCATAAACCTAACCATGACCTAACATTAAACATAAACCTAACCCTAATTCTAACCCTAATACTAACCCTAACCCTAACAATAACTCTAACCCTAACCCTAATATAACCCTAATCCTAACACTAACAAAAACCATAACCCAAACCATAACCCTAACCCTAACCAAACCGTAAGCCTAAACCATACATAATCCTATCCCTAACCCTAACTCTAGCCCTAACACTAATTCAAACCCAAATATTAACACTAACCCTTACCCCAACCCCAAACCTATACTAACCCTAACCTTAATCCTAACTATACCCTAACCCTAACACTAACCAAAACCCTAAACCTATCCCTAACCCTACCCTAACCGTAACCCTAAAACTAACACTAAGCCTCACTCTAACCCTAATATTAACCATAAAATGATCCCTAACCATAACCCTAACACAAACCCTAAACCTAATCCTAATCCTATAAAAACGGTACCCCTAATGCTAACACTAATTCTAACACTAATCCTAATGCTAAAACTAACCCTAAGAATAACCCTAACCCTAAATTTAAAAATAATGCTGATCCTAACCCTAACCCTTACCCTAATCCTAACCCTTACCTAAACATGACCCTAACCCTAACAATAACCCTAATGGTAACACTAACCTGAATCCTAACCCAAACCCTCATCCTAACCCTAACCGGAATGTAACCCTAACCATAATTCTAACATAAATCCTAATCCAAAACAAAACCCTAAACCTAACCTAACCCTAAACCTAACCCTTACCTAACCCTAACCCTAATTCTCAGCCAAACCATAACCCTAACCCACTCCCTAACCCTAATGCTAAACCTAATACTAACCCTGATTCAAACACTGATAATAACCCTAAACCTAACTATAACCCAAACCCTAACACTAATGCTAACCCTAAAATAATTGTGAACTAAACCCTAACCCTAACACTAACTCTAATTCTAACCCTAACTCTAACCCTAACACTTACCCTAACCTAACTTTCACCATCACCCTAACACTAACAGTTAACATAATCCTAAACCTAACCCTTACCCTAAACCTAATCCTAACCCTAACCCTAACATTAATATAACACTAACATTAACCCTAACCCTAAACCTAACTCTAACCCTTACCCTAAACCAAAACCTAACATTAAATCTAACCCTATCCTTAATACAAACCCTAACCCTAATCTTAACCCGAACACAACACTAACACTAACCCTCTCCATAACATTAACCCTAAACATAACCCTAACATTAACCCTAAACTAAATACTAACCTTAACCTAACCCTAACCACAACCCTAATCCTAACGCTAAAGCTCACAGTCACCATGACACTAACCCTAAGCCCCACCCTAACCATAACTTTAAACTTAACACTAACCCTAACCCCAACATTAAAGCTAACCCTAACCCTAATCCCAACTGTAACACTAATCCTAACCCTAATCCTAACCCTAAACCTAACACTAACCCTAACCCTAACACTAACACTACATATAAACCTAACCCTAAACCTAACCCTAACACTAACCCTAACTTCAACCCTAAACTTAAACCTTAAAAAAACTCTAACCATAATCCTAAAATGAACCATAAGTTGAACCCTAACCCTAATGGAAACCAAACCCTAACCCTAACCCTAACACTAGTCTTAACCCTAACACTTATTGTAACCCTAACATTAACCCTAATCCCAACCCTAAAACTAACACTAAACCTCACCCTAACCCTAACATGAATATAACCCTAACCCTAAACCTAACCCTACCACTAACCCTAACCCTAACTCTAAACCTAAACCTAAACCTTACACAAACCCTAATCTTAATCCTAGCATGAACCATAAATCTAACCCTAACCCTAATTTAACCCAAACTCTATCCCTAACCCTAGAACTAATCTTAACCCTAACCCTTACCCTAACCCTAACATAACCCTAAACCTAACACAAACCTAACCTAATCTGAACCCTAAACCTAAATCTAATTCTATTCCTAAACATTATCATAACCCTAACCATAACCATAACCCCAACAAAAACCATAACCCTAAAGCTAACCCTAACCCTAAAACTAATACTAACTCTAACCTTAACCCAAACCCTATACCAAAATTTACCCTAACCATAACCATAACACTAACACTAACCATAATCCTAATCCTAACACAAGCCATAACCCTAACCCTAATCTAAACCTAAGAGAAACCCTAACCCTAACACTAACACTAACACTAACCCCAACTTTAACTCTAACCCTAACCCAACCCTAAAAATAACTCATACTCTAAGCCTACCACTAACCCTAACAATAAACCTAATCTTAAGCCTAACTCTAACCCTCACCCTAATTCTAACCATAAGGTAACCCTAAACATAACCCTAATACTAACACTAATCCTAAACCTAACTATAACCCTAACCCTAACACTAACCATAACCAAAAAACATAACTTTAAATCTAAAGCTGACACTAACCCTAATTTTAACCTTAACACAAATCCTAAACCTAACCCTAACCCTAATGCTAACCATAACCGGAATCTTAAACATAATCCTAACCATAACCCTAAAACAAATCCTATCCCTATCCCTAATACTAACCTTAATCCTAACCCTACACTAACACTAATTTTAACTGTAAGCCTAACCCTAACCATAACCCTTACCCTAAACCAAAACTTAACACTTATCCTAACCCTAACCCTAACACTAACCCTAACACTAACACTAAACCTAATCCTAACCATAACACTAACCCTAACCCTAAAAATAATCCTAAACCTAACCCTAATCCTAACCCTATTCTTAACCATAACTCTAACCCTCTCCCTAACGTATAACTAACACTAACCCTAACTCTTTCCCTAAACCTAAACCCAACTTGGACTTAACCCTAACAATAATCCTAACCTTAACCTAACCCTAAACCTAAGCCTAACCCTAACACTAACCTTAGCCCTAACCCTAACACTAACCTAAACCTAATCCTAACACAAACCCTAAAACTAACCCTAACACAAACCCTAATCCTAACAGTAACATGAAATCCAACACTAACCTTAATCCTAAACCTAAACCTAAACATGATCCTAACCATAACCCTAAACTCTAAACCTAGCCCTAACACTTACTAGAACCCTAAACCTAACTCTAACCTAACATTAACCCTAAGCCTCATTGCAACCCGAACCCTAACCATATCACTAACCCTAACTCTAACCCTACACTAACCCTAAATCTAACACTAACCCAAAACTAATCCAAACGTAACCATAACCCTAACTCTAACTTAATTGTGAACCTAAACCAAAACCTAAACCTAATACTAATCATAACATTAACCCTAACCATAACACTAAACCTAAACCTAACACTAACCTTAACCCTATCCCTAACCCTAAGCCTAACACTAACCCCAACCCTAACACTAAAAGTAACACTAACTCTAATCATAACCCAAACCCTAACCCTAAACTTTACCTTAACCAGAACACTAACACTAACACTATCCCTAATATTAACACTAACACTAAACCTAACACTAACCCTAATCCTAACCTAACTGTAACTGTAACACAAACCCTAATCCTAACCATTAACCTAACCTTATACTAACCCTAAACTAACACTAACACTAATCCTAGACCTAACCCTAACTATAACCATAACCCTAAACCTAAACCTAACCCAAACATTAACTGTAACCCTAACACTTACACTAATCCTAACCCTAATAGGAACTCTAACTCTAATCCTAACAGTAACCCTAACCCTTACCCTAAACCTAAACCTTACCCTAACTGTAACACAAAACCTAATGCTATCCATAACAAAAACCCTAAACCAAACCCTAATCCTAACCATAACACTAAACCTAACACTAACCCCAACCCTTATCTAACCCTAACATTAACCCTAAACCTAACAATACCATCAACCCTAACCCTAACCTGAAACCCAAACTGAACTTTAACCCTAAACCTAACATTAACCCAAACCCTAACACTATCCCAAATCCTGACCCTTACATTAAAACTAAACCTAACTCTAAACCTGTCATTAACCCTGATCCTAACCCTAACTCTAAACCTAAACCTAATTATAATTCTAAACAAAACACTAATGTTAACCCTAGTTTTAACCCTAGCCTAACATTAACCCTAATGCTAACCCTAACACAAACCCTATGCCAAACCCTAACCCTAACCTAAATCCAACGCTAACCCTATCTTTAACACAAATCCTAAACCCAAACCTAACCCCAACCATGACACTAACCCTAACCCTAACCCTAACTCTAATCCTAACCCTAACCCTAACTTAACCGTAATCCTAACACTAATCCTAACCCAACCCTAACTTACCCTAACCCTAACACTAAAACTAACTCTAATTATAACCCTTAACCTAAACCTAAACCTTATTCTAATGCTGAACCTAAACCTATCACTAACCCTAATCCTAACCCTAACACTATCCCTAACACTAACACTAACTCTAATCCTAACTGTAACCCTAACCCTATTCCTAACCCTAACACTAACCTTAACATAAACCGTAAACTTAACCATAACCCTAACACTAACCTAACCCTAATCATCACACTAAATTTACATTAAACCTAACCCTACACTAACCCTAATCCTTTAACCAAAACACTAACACTAACCCTAACACTAACCCAAACCCTAATTCTAACCCTAACACTGACCCTATCCCTATCACTATCACGAACTCTATCCCGACCTTAAAACTAACCCTAATCCTAACCTTAACCCTAACACTAATCCTAACCCTAAAACTAATCCTAACACTAACCCTAATCCTAAACCAAACTCTAACCCCAACACTAACACTAAAGCGAACTCTAATTATAACCCTAGACCTAAACCTAAACCTTATTCTAATGCTGAACCTGGCCCTAACACTAACCCTAACCCTAATTCTAACCCTAACACTAATCATAACATAAACCATAAACTTAACCATAACCCTAACACTAATCCTAAATCTAACCGTAAACCAAACACTAACCCTAACCCTATCCCTTACACTAATACTAACCCTAAACAAACACGGACCTTAACCTTCATCCTTACCATAACCCTAACCCTAACCTTACCACTATCCCTAATCCTAACCATAAAATTAACACCAACCCTAACCCAAACCATAATCCTAACTGTAACCCAAACCATAACTCTAACCTTTACCTAATCCTAACCCTAACTTTAACACTAACCCAAACACTAAATCTAACCCGGGTTAGGGTGATGTTTAGAGCTGGGGTTAATGTGAGGGTCAGTGTTCAGATTAGGATTATGGTTAGAATTAAAGCCAGAATTAGGACTAGGGTTAGGTGTAGGGGAAGAGTTCGTGTTTGGCCTAGGTTGAGGGTTATTATTAGGACCAGGTCTAGGTTTTTCTTTAGGTCGAGGGCTAGAGTTATGGCTAGATTTAGGATTAGGTTTAGGTGTAGGGCTAGTGTTAGAGTTTAGTTTAGGGTTAGGTTCAGGTTTAGACCTACGATTAGTGTTAGGGTCAGAATAAGGTTCAGGGTTAGGGTTAGGGTTTGGGTTATAGTTAGAGCTAGAATGAGGGCTAGATTTAGGACTAGTGATAGGATTAAGGTTTGGGTTAGGTTAAGGTTTAGGGTTAGAATTAGGATAAGAATTAGTGTTAGGGTTTGGCTTAGGGTAAGGGATAGAGTTAGAGCTAGGGTTAGGGCTAGGGTTAGGGTTAAAGCTAGGTTTAGAGCTCAGATTAGGGCTAGTTTTTGTATTAGGATTAAGGCTAGGGTAGAGTAACAGGTAATGTAAAAACTAGGGTTACAATTAGGGTTAATTTCTGGGTTATGTTTAGGAGTTAGACCTCTAGTGTTGGATCAGATTTAAGGCTGGGGTGATATTTAGAGCTAGTGTTAGTGTTAGGTTAGTAGTCAGGTCAGGGTTAGTTTTAAGGTTAAGGTTAGGATTCAAATTGTGGCGAGGGTTACTGGAAATGTTTGGTTTAAGGTTAGGATGTTGTTTAGAATTAGGGTGAGTTTTAAGATGTGAGTCAGAGTAAGGGTTAGTATCAAGGTTAAGGTTAGGACTCGAATTAGGGCTAGGGTTAGGTGTAGGTGTAGTATTAGGATTTGGTTTAAATTAAGGTTTAGTATTAGGGCTATTGCTTGGTTTTGATTTACCTCTAGGGTCAGGGTTAGGGCTAGTTTTATGAGTAGTGTTAGGGTTAGGGCTAGTGTTTATGTTAGGCTTAGGCTAAGGGTTACTGTTAGATTTAGAGTTAAGAATAGATGTAGGGTTAAGGCTAGGAATAAGGACAGGGCAAGGTTTATGGCTAGGGTTAGGGCTAGGGTTAGGGTTATGGTAATGGATACGGTTAGAACTAGGGATAGGGCTAGGGTGAAAGTTAGAGTTAGTCTTAGGGCTAGGGTTAGGGTTAAATTAGGGCTAGAATTAGGGCTAGGGTTATTGTTCATCATAGGCCTAGCATTAGGTTTAGGGTTAGGGTTAAGTTTAGGGTAAGGACTGGCATAATAGCTGGGTATAGAGGTTGGGTGAGGGTTACAATTAGGGTTAGGCTTATGGTTATGTTTAGGGTTATGATTAAGGCTGGTTTTAGGGCTAGGACGAGGGCTAGGGTTTGTTTTAGGGTAGGGCTAGGATTAGGGCTAGGACTAATATCAGGTCTACGGTTATGGTTAAATATAGAATTAGGGTTAGGTTTATGGATACAGGTAGTGTAAAGGTTATATATAGTTTTAGGTCAGGTTTAGAGCTAGGGGTATTATTAGGGTCAGGGCCTTGTTTAGGGTTTGGGATAGGCTATGGTTTAAATTTAGGGCTTGAATTAGCATGAAAGATAGGGTTAGGGTAATGATAGGGTGAGGTTTAGGGTTTAGGTTTGGTTTAAAGTAATGGTTATGGGTAGGATTAGGCATAGGGTTAGGTTTAATCCTAGGGTTAGCATTTTTGTTAAGGTTATAGTTATGGTGATAGACATGGTTAGAGCTAGGGTTAGGGCTAGTGTTATGGTTATGATTAGGACTGGGTTAGGGTTAGTGTTAGGGTTAAAGCTTGGGTTAGGTCTTGAATTAGGGCTAGGTTTTGTGTTAAGTTTGTGCTAGGGTTAGGGTTATGGCTAATGTAAGTACCAGGTTATATTTAAGGCTAAATTTAGGTTTAGGGTTGGGGCTAGGTGTAATTTTAGGTTTAGATTTAGGGTTAGGCTGATCTTTAGAGGTAGGGTTAGTGTTATGGTTGGATTCAGGGTCAGGGTTAGTTTTTAACTCGAATTAGGGCTAAGTTTAGGGTTAGGCTTAGAGTTTGGTTTAGGTTAAGGGTTAGGTTTAGGGCTATGTCTTGGATTTGTTTTAGGGCTAGTGCTACAATTAGGGCTAGTTTTATGATTAGCATTAAGGTTAGGTCTAGTGTTAGGTTTAGGTTTATGCTTAGGATTAAATTTTGATTTAGAGTTAGAGTTAGATCTAGGTTAGGACTAGGGGTAAGGATAGGGCTAGGGCTAGGATTATTGTTCCAGTAAGGTATAGGTTTAGAACTAAGGAAGGGAGAAGGGTGAGAGTTAGAGTAAGTCTTAGGGCTAGGGTTAGGACTAAGTTTAGGGATAGGCATAAATTAGGGGTAAAATTAGGGCTAGGGTTAGGGCTAAGATTAGGGCTAGGGTTAGTGTTAGGGTTAGGCCTAAGGTTAGGGTTAGGTTTAGGATTAAGGCTAGGTTTAGGGCTAGCAAAAGCCCTGGGGTTTGTGTTAGGTTTAGAGTTAGGTTTAGGGCTAGTGCTAATGTCATGTCTAGGGTTACAGTTGGGGATAGATTTAGAATGTTTTATGTCTAGGTCTAGTGTAATGGTTAGGTTTAGTGTAAGGGTCAGGTTTAGAGGTAAAGTAATTATTAGGGTACACTTCAGGGTTAGAGTTTGTTTGAGGTTAGGGTTTAGGGTTAGGGCTCTTTAGCTTTAGGGTCATGGTTAAGTTTTTGTTTAGGGTCCAGTTTAATTTTAGGGTAATTGATAAGGTTTGCATTAGCAATAGGTCTAGAGTTAGCATTAGGGTCAGTGTTATGGTTAGGATAATGGATAGGGTTAGAGCTAAGCTTAGGGCTATGTTTATGGTTAGAAATATGTCTTGAGCTATGGTTAGAATAAGGGTGAGATCTAGGGTTAGGTTTAGGGTTATGTTTAGTGCAAGAGTTGGCTTTTGATCTAGGTTTAAAGCTAGGGCGAGGGTTAGGTTTAGGGTTAGGTCTAGGGATAAGATTACTGTACAGTTAGGGTTAGGGTTAGGGTTAGGCCTATGGTCATCATTGGGGGTAGTGTTAGGGTTAGGGAAATGGATATGATTAGACGTAGGTTTAGGTTTATGGTTAGAGTTAGATTGAGGTTTAGTCTTAGGGTTAGCACTATTGCTATGGTTAGGTTTATGATAAGGGTTAGGGTTTGAGCTAGGGTTTGTTCTACACTGAAGTTGAGGTTTTGTGTTAGGTCTAGGATTAGTTTTCTGGTTAGGTTTAGGGTTTATGTTAGGCCTATGTTTATCAATAGAGTTATGGTTATGTTTAGGGTCATGGGTATCTTTAGAGTTAGGTTTAGTGCTAGAGTTAAGGTTAGGATTAGGGCTAGGTTTAGGGTTATATTTAGGGTAAGGTTTAGGTTTTGAGCCAGGGTTAGGAGTAAGGGGAGTGTTAGGATAGGGTTAGGCTATGGTTTGTGTTAGGGTTACGCCTAAGACTAGGTTAAGGCCTAGCATAAGATCAAGGTTTTGTGTTAGGTTTAGGCCTAGGGTTAGGGCTATGGGTAATATAAGAGCTAGGGTTATGATTAGGGCTAGTATTAGGGTTAGAGATATGGGTAGTTCTAGTGTTATGTTTAGATGTTGGTTAGGCTCAGGTTTAGAGATAGGTTTAATGTTAAAGGCAAGGTCAGTGTTCAGGTTAGAGTTAGGGTTCGGGTGAAAGCCAGAATTAGGACAAGGTTAGGTTTAGAGGTAGGGTTAGTTTTTGTTTTAGCTTAGGGGTTATTGATAAGGCTAGGACAAACGTTTGTTTATGTCTAGGACTAGAGTTATTGCTAGATTTAGGATTTGGTTTAGGTTTAGGGCTAGTGTTAGGGTGAGGTTTAGGTATAAGTTTACTATAAGGCTTGTTTCAGGGTTCGGTTTAGGGTTAGGTTCAGGTTTAGACCTATAATTAGTGTTAGTGTCAGAATAAGGGTAAAGGTTAGGGTTAGGTTTGGGGTTAGAATTAGGGCTAGAATGAGTGCTTGTGTTAGGACTAGAAATAGGGTTAGGCTAAAGATTAGGATTAGGACTAGGGCTAGCTTTAAGGATAGGGTATGGCTTAGGGTAAAGGATATGGTTAGGGATAGAGTTAGGGTTAGGTTTAGGAGTAGGGTTAGGGTTAGGGTTATTGTTAAATCTAGTGTTAGGGCTCAGATTAGGACTATTTTTGTGTTAGGGTTAAGGCTAGTGTTAGGGCTAAGGCCAATGTAAGAACTATGTTTATGATTAGGGTTAGTTTTAGGGATGGTATTTGGGCTGGTCTAGTGTCAGCATTAGCTTTAGGGTAAGGGTGATATTTAGAGATATGTTTAGTTTAGGCCTGGGACTTGAATAAGATCTATGGTTATGGCAGGTTTTAGGAGTAGGGTTTGGTTTAGGTTAAGGTTTATTGTTAGACCAATGGTTCATTTTTGTTTTAGGGCTAGGACTAGGGTTAGGGCTTGTTTTAGGAATAGCAATGGTATTAGGGATCATGGTATTGTGAGGTTTATGCTTAAGTGTAAGGTTAGATTTTGAGTTATGGTTAGATCTCGGGTGAGGGCTATGGCTATGATGAGAGTTAAGGTTAGGGCTAAGCTAATGGATAGTGTTAGAAATAAAATAGGGCTAGGGTGAGAGTTAGTTAGTCTTAGGACAAGGGTTAGGGTTGGGTTAGGGTTATGGCTAAATTAGGGCTAGGTTTAGTGGTAGAGTTAGTGTTAGGCTATGGTGAAGGCTAGGGTTAGGGTTTGTATAACTGTAAGGGTTAAGGTTAGTTTTAGGGGATGTGATGGACTTATAGTTTGGTTCAGGGCTCGGTTGAGGGTTAAAATTAGGGATAGAGCCAGGGTGAGGGTTTGGATTAGGATTAAGGTTAGGTTTAGGGCTAGGATGTGGGCTAAGTTTTGTGTTAGGGTAAGGGCTAGAATTAGGGCCAGGACTAATGTCAGGTCTAGGGTTATGGTTAGGGTTAGTTACATGTAGGATTAGGGTTAGGCTTACAGTTAGTGTTAGTGTTTGGGTTTGACTAGGGTTAGTGTTAGTGTTTGGGTTTGACTAGGGTTAGTGATAGCCAGATCTACTGTAAGGGTTAGGTTTAGGGTAAGGGTCAGGTTTAGAGCTGGTCAGGTTTAGATTTTGGGTTAGGTGTATTATTAGGGTCAAATTCCTTGTTAGGATTTACTTTAGGTTAAGGATTAGGTTTAGAGCTCAAATTAGCATTAGGGTTAAAGTTAGAGTAATGAATATGATTAGGTTTAGGGTTCAGGTTAGCTATAGAATAATGTATAGGGTTAGTTTTTGGGAATAGTGTTAGATTTAGGCCTAGGGTTAGCATTCGTGATAGGCTTATGTGTAGGGTAATGGATAGAGTTAGTGCTAGTGTTAGGGATTGTGTTAAAGTTAGGATTAGGACTAGGTTTAGGGTTAGGCCTAGGGTTAGTGTTAGGGTTAGGTTTAGTTTAAGTGTTTATGGTTAGGGCTAGGGTGAGTTTGGAATTACAATCAGGTCTATGGTCAGAATTTTGGTTAGAGTTAGGGCTAGGGTTAGGGTTAGTGTTAGGGTAATATTTAAGGTAATGGATAGAATTTGAGGTAGGATTTGTGCTATGGTTACAGTCAGGATTAGGGCAAGGTTTAGCGTTAGGGATAGGGTTAGGGTTACATTTAGGGTAAGAGTTAGAGTTTGAGTTAATGTTAGGGCTAGGCAAGTGTGAGGGTTAGGGCTAGGGCTAAGGTTAGGATTCGTTTTAAAGGTAGCTTTAGTGCTACATTTAGGGCTATGTTTTGGAGGGAGTTTTATGGCTAGTGTTAGGACTATGGGTAATGTAATAACTAGTATTAAGGTTATGGCTAGTTTTAAGTTTAGGGTTATGGATAGGTTTAGTGTTAGGGTATGTTTTGGGTTAGGATAAGGTTTAAAGCTAGGGTTTCTGTTAGGGTAAGTGTCAGTGTTCAGGTTAGCATTGGATTTATGGTTAGGAGCACAATTTTACTAGGGTTAGTTCTAGGGGTATTGTTAGTCATTATGTTATACTATTGGTTAGTGTTAGGGTTAAGGTTATAAGTAGGGTTGGGGTTAGTGTTAGGGTTAGGGTTAATGTTTGTGTTAGTGTTAGGGTTAGGGTTGGACTTAGGGTTTTGTTTGGTTTAGGGTTAGAGTTAGGGTTAGAGTTACAGGTAGGATTAGATTTAAGGTTAGGGCTAGGGTTAGGGTTAGGGTTAGGGTTAGGTTGAGTGTTATGGTTAGGTTAGAGTGAGGGTTAGGGATAGGGTTATGGTTAAGTTTAGAATTAGTGTTAGGTTTAGGGTTAGGTTTAGGGTCAGGATTAATGTTACTATTAGGGTTAGTGTTTGTGTTACTGTTAGGGTTAGAGTTACAGTTAGAATTTGTGTTACGTTTAGGGTTTGAGTTAGGGTTAGGGTTAAATTTAGGATTAGGTTTAGGCTTAGGGTTAGGGTTAGGGTTAGGGTTAGGGTTGGGTGTGTGTTAGGGTAAGGGTAAGTGTTAGAATAGGGTTACATGTAGGATTAGGGTTAGGTTTACAGTTAGTGTTAGTGTTTGGGTTTGACTAGGGTTAGTGATAGGTTTAGTTTTAGGGTTAGTGTTACGGTTTTGTTAGGGTTAGGGTTAGAGTTTGTGTTAGGGTTAGTGTGAGGTTAGGGTTAGTGTTAGTGTTAGGATTAGGGTTAAAGTTTGTGTTAGGGTTAGGGTTAGGGTTAGGGTTAGGATTAGGGTTATGGTTTGGTTTAGGGTTAGTATTAAAGTTAAGATTAGGGTTCATTTTAGGGTTAGAATTATGGATAGGTTTATGGTTAGGGATTAGTGTTAGTGTTAGGGTTATGGTTAGGGTTAGGGTTAGCAATAGTTTAATTATGGACAAGTTGAGGTTTAGTGTTAGGGTTAGGGTAAGAATTATTGTTATTGTTAAGATTATTGTTAGGGATAGGGTAAGCATTAGGGTTACATTAAGGGTTAGTGTTAGGGTTAGCAATATGGTTAGGGTTAGTGTTAGTGTTAGGGTTAGGGTTTGGGTTAAGGTTAGGGTTAATGTTAGGGTTTGGGTTAAGGTTAGGGTTAATGTTAGGGTTTGTGTTAAGATTAGGGTAAGTGTTAGGGTTAGGTTTACAATAATGATTAGGGTTAGTTTTAAGGTTAGTTTTGATGTTAGTGTTAGGGTTTGTGTTGCAGTTAGGGTTAGTGTTAGGGTTAAACTTAAGTTTAGGATTAGTGTTAGTGTTTGGGTTACAGATAGGGTGAGAAATGATGATAGGTTTAGGAACAGGTTTAGGTTTATTTTTATGTTTATGGTTAGGGTTAGTATTACGTTTAGGTTTAGGGTTAGGTTTAGGATTATTGATAGGGTTATGGTTGGTTTAGGGTTAGTGTTAGTTTTAGGATTAGAAATAGGGTTTTTGTTAGGGTTAGGATTAGGTTTAAGGTAAGGGTTAGGGTTAGGGTTAGGGTTATGGTGATGTTTAGGGTTAGGGTTATTGTTATATTTAGGGTTAGTGTTAGGTTAATGGTAATGGTTAGGGTTAGGGTTAGGGTTAGCTTTAGTGTTAGAGTTATGGATAGAATTAAGGTTAGATTTAGGGTTAGTTTTAAAGGTAGGATTAGGTTTAGGGTTAGGGTTAGGGTTAGGTTTTTTATTAGGGTTAGGGTTAGGGTTAGAATTACAGATAGGTGTATGGTTAGATTAACATTTAGGGTTAGAGTTAGAGTTAGTGTTAGGGTTACGTTTAGGGTTAGGGTTAATGTTATGGTAAGGCTTAGGTTTATTTTTAGGGTTAGAGATAGGGTTAGTGTTAGGATTAGGGTTAGAGTTACTGTTAGGTTTATGTTTAGGGTTAGTGTTAGTGATAGGGTAAGTTTTTGGGATAGGGTTAATATTGGGGTTAGTGTTAAAGTTACAGTTACGGTTAGTTAAGGTTTAGGGTTAGGATTGGGTTAGGTTTAGGGTTATGGTTTGGGTTAGGGTTTGTATTAGGTTTAGGTTTAGGGTTAGGGTTGCAGTTCAGTGTAGGATTAGGGTTAGTATTAAGGATAGGTTTTGTGTTGTGGTTAGTGTTAGGGTTAGCATTAGGTTTAGGATTAGTGATAGTGTTAGGGTTAGGGTTAGGGTTAGGGTTAGGGTTTGGGTAAGGGATATCCTTAGGGTTAGATTTAGTGTTAGTGTTAGTGTTAGGGTTAGGGTTAAGGTTAAGATTTGTGTTAGGGTTGGGGTTATTTTTAAAGTTAGATTTAGTGTTTTTATTTGTGTTAGGGTTAGGATTAGGGATAGCCTTAGGATGTGTTTTAGGGTTAGGGTTAAGGTTAGTGTTAGAGTTACAGTTATGGTTATGGTTAGGTTTAGGGTTGGTTTAGTGTTAGGGTTAGTGTTAGTGTTAGGGTTAGTATTAGGGTTAAGTTTAGGGTTAGGGTTAGGTTTAGTGTAAGGTTAGGGTTATGGAAATGATTAGTATTTTGGTTAGGGTAAATTTTTGTGTTAGGGTTTGCATTAGGGTTAGGGTTAGGGTTAGGGTTAAAGATAGGGTTAGGTTTAGGGTTGGGATAGGGTTAGTGTTAGGGTTAGAGTTAGGGTTAGAGTTAGTGTTATGGTTAGCATTAAATTAAGGATATGGTTAGTGTTGGATTACCATTAGAGTTAGCTTTAGAATTAGTGTTTGAATGAGTGTTAGGATTAGATTTAGGGTTAGGTTTAGTGTTAGGGTTTTGGTTATGGTTTGTGTTAGGATTAGGGTTAGGGATAGCTTTAGGTTTACTGTTAGGCTTAGAGCTAGTGTTAGGATTAGTGTTAGTGTTAGGGTTTGTGTTAGGGTTATTGTTAGTGTTAGTGTTAGGGTTAGGGTTAGTGTTAGGGTTTGTGTTAGGGTTATTGTTAGTGTTAGTGTTAGGGTTAGGGTTAGTGTTAGGGTTTGTGTTAGGGTTAGAGTTATGGTTAGTGTTAGTGTTAGGTTCGAGTTAGGGTTAGTGTTAGTGTTAGGTTTATGGTTAAAGTTCATCTTAGTGTTAGGGTTAGGGATAGGGTTAGTTTTAAAATTAGGTTTAGGGTTAAGTTTAGGGTTAGTGTTACTGTTAGGGTTAGGATTAGGGAGAATGTTAGTTTTAAGAATTGGTTTAGGGTTAGTGTTAGGTTTAGGGTTAGGTTTAGGTTAGTGTTAGGGTTAGGGTGAGTGTTAGTGTTAGGGTTAGTGTTAGGGTAAGGGTTAGGGTAAGGGTTAGGGATAGGGTTAGTGTTAGGGTTAGAGTTATGGATTGGGTTAGGGTTAGGGTTAGGTTTATGTTTATTGTTAGGGCTAGGTTTACAGTTACAATTAACATTAGGTTTGGGGTTAATGTTAGTGTTTAATTTTGCATTAGAGTTAGTCTTAGGGTTACTCTTAAGGTTAGGGTTAGGTTGAGGGTTGGCTTAAGAGTTAGAGATAAGTTTAGTGTTAGTGTTAGTGATAGGGTTAGGCTTAGCGTGAGTGTTAGGGTTAGGTTTATGGTTAAGTATAGTGTTAGGGTTAGGGTTAGGTTTAGTTGTAATGTTAGGTTTAGGGTTAGGGTTAGGGTTAGGGTTAGGATTAGGGTTAGGTTTAGGATTAGTGTTAGTTTTAGGGTTAGGATTAGAGTTAGTTTAAGGCTAAGAATTAGGGTTAAGGTTAGGGTTAGGCTTAGTTTTAGGGTTAGGGTTAAGTTTAGGGTTAATTTTAGAGTTAGGGTTATAGTTAGGGTAAGGGTTAGTATTAGGTTGAGTGTTATGTTTTGAGTTTGGATTTGTGTTACGTTTAAGGTTATGGTATGGTTACAATTAGTGATAGGATTAGGGTTGGGGTTATGTTTAGTGTTAGGTTTAGGCTGAGGGTTAGTGTTAGGGTTACTGTTAGAGTTAGGGTTAGGGTGAGGGTTAGTGTTAGGATTTAATGTTAGGGTTAGCCTTAGGATTAGGGTTAGAATTCGTGTTAGAATTATGGTAAGATTTGGGGTTAGGGTTAGTATTAGGGTAGGGGTTTGGGTTAGAGTTAGTTTTAGGTTTGGTGTTAGGGTTAGGATTAGTGTTAGGGTAATGGTTAGGGTTAGGGTTATTGCAAGGGTTAGGTTTACAGGTAGGGTTAGTGTTAATGTTAGGGATAGGGTTAGTGTTGGGGTTAGGGTTAGGGTTAGGTTTAGTGTTAGGTTTAGGTTTAGGGTTAGGTTTAGGTTTTTTGTTAGAATTAAGGTTAGGGTTACTGTTAGGGTTAGGTTTATGGTTAAAATTATTGTTAGGGATAGGTGTATGGTTAGTGTTAGTGTTAGTGTTAAGGTAAAAGTTAGGGTGAGTGTTAGAGTTATGGTGATAGTTAAGTGTAGTGTTTGTGTTAGGGTTTTACTTAGTGTTAATATAAGGGTTAGGGTTAGGGTTAGGATTAAGTTTAGTGTTATGTTTATGGTTATGGTTAGGGTTTGTGTTAGGTTTAGGGTTAGAATTATGGTTGGAATTTTGGTTAGGATTAGCATTAGGTTTAAGATTAGGGCTAATGTTAGTATAAATTTTATGGTTACGGCTAGTGTTAGGGTTTGGGTTAGGATTAGGGTTAGTGTTAGGGTTGTGTTAGGGTTAGTTTTAGTGTTAGGGTTAGCATTAGGGATAGGTATAGTGTTAGTGTTAGGGTTAGCCTTAGGGTTAGGGTTAGGCTTAGCATTAGTGCAAGGGTTAGAGTTAGGGTTAGGGTTAGTGTTATGGTTATGCTTAGGGTTAGGTTTAGTGTTGGGGTTAGTATTAGTATAAGGGATAGGGTTAGTCTTAGGTTAGGGTAACAAATAATTAAGGTTAGGGTAAGACTTAGGGTTTGTGTTAGGTTTAGGGTTAGATTTAGGGTTAGCAATAGGGTTAGGATTAGGGTTAGTTTTAGGGTTATTGATAGGGTTAGGGTTAGGGTTAGGTTTTCTTTTAGTGTTAGTGTTATGGTTAAAGTTAGAGTTAGTGTTAGTGTTTGGGTTATAGTAAGGTTTAGGGTTAGGTTAACGATTAGGGTTCAGATAGGGTTGGGGTTAAGGTTAGGGTTAGTGTTAAGTTAGGGATAGGGTTTTTCTTATGTTTATATTAAGGGTAAGTGTTAGGAAGTTTATGGGTAGGATTAGGGTTAAGGTTAATGTTAGGGTTAGGGTTAGTGTTATGGTTTGCATTAGCGTTAGTGTTAGGGTTTGGGTAAGTATTAGGGATAGGTTTTGGTTTAGGGTTATTGTTAATGGTAGCATTAGGTTTAGGATTAGTGATAGGGTTAGGGTTAGGTTTAGTTTTAGTGTTAGGGTTAGGGTTCATTTTAGAGTTACAGTTAAAGTTAGTGTTAGAGTTAGGGTTAGGGTTAGGGTTAGCAATAGGGTTAGGGTTAGGGAGAGGTTTAGTGTTAGTGTGAGAGTTAGGGTTAGGGTTTGAGTTAGTGTTAAGTTTACAGCTAGGGTTTGTGTTAGGGTTAGGGTTAGAGTTAGTATTAGGGTTAGGGTTTATGTTAGGGTTAGTGTTAGGGTTAACATTAGGTTTAGGATTAGTGATAAGGTTAGGGTTAGTGTTAGTTATAGTTTTAGGGTTAGGGTTAGGCTTAATTTAGGGTTATGGTTAGTGATAGGGTTTGTGTTAGGTTTAGGATTAGGGTAAGTGTTAGATTAAATTTAGGGTTAGCGTTTGGGTTTTAGGGTTAGAGTTAGGTTTAGCATTAGGGTTAAGATTAAGGTTAGTTTTAGGGATAGTGATAGGGTTATGGTTAGTGTTACAGTTAGGGTAATGGTTAGGGTTATTTTTTGTCTTAGGGTTAGTGTTGTGGTTAAGGTTAAAGATAGAGTTAGTGTTTGGGTTAGGGTAAGTTTTAGGATAGGTTAGTGTTAGGTTTTGGTTAGGTTTAGTTTGACAGACAAGATTAGGGTTAGTGTTAGCATTAGGGTTTGGGTTAAGGTTAAGGTTATGGTTAGGGTTCGTGTTAGGTTTAGGGTTAGGTATAGTGTAAGGTTTAGGAATAGGTTTAGGTTTAGTGTTAGGATTAAGGTTAGATTTAGTGTTAGTGTTATGGTTAGGGTTAGGGTTAGGGTTAGTGTTGGGGTTAAGGTAAGGTTTAGGGTTAGGGTTAGGGTTAGTGTTAGGGTTCGCATTAGGTTTAGGATTAGTGATAGGGTTAGGGTTCGGGTTAGGGTTAGTTTTAGGGTTTGGGTTAGGATTAGTGTTAGGATTAAGTTTAGGGTTAGGGTTAGGATTAGTGTTATATTTAGGGTTAGGTTTAAGGATAGGGTTAGTGTTAGTGTTAGCATTAGGGTTAGGTTTAGTGTTAGAGTTAGGGTTAGCATTAGGCTTAGGCTTAGGTTTAGTTTTAGGCTTAGTGTTAAGGTTAGAGTTAGTGTTAGTGTTAGGTTTATGATAAGTGTTAGGTTTGGTGTAAGCGTTAGTTTTTTTGTTAGGTTTAGAGATAGGTTTATTGTTCGGGTTGGGGTAAGGTTGAGGGTTAGGTATGGTTTAGAATTAGGTTTACCACTAGGTTTAGGGCTATGGTTAGGGTTAGTGTTAGGGTTAGGCTTTGGGTTAAAGTTAGCTTTAGGGTTAGTGATAGGGTTAGTGTCAGGGTTTGTGTTAGCTTTAGGGTTAGTGTTAGGGTTATGGTTTCAATTGGGATTAGGGTTAGGGTTAGGATTAGTGTTAGGTTTAGTGTTAGGTTTAGGGTTAGGATTTGTTTTAGGGTTAAGTTTAGGGTTTGTGTTAGTGTTAGGGTTATGGTTAGGATTAAGTTTAGTATGAGTTAGGATTTGTGTTAGTGTTAGGGTTTGCATTAGGGTTAGTGTTAGGGTTGGGGTTAGTGTTATGGTTATTTTTAGTGTTAAGGTTAGGATTAGTGTTATTGACTGGGTTAGGGATAGGATTAAGTTTACATTTAGGGTTAGTTTTCCAGTTCATCTTAGGGTTAAGGTTAGGGTTATTGTTATTGTTAAAGGTAGGGTTAGTGTTAGGGTTAGTTTTAGGGTTAGGGTTAGTGTTATTATTATGGTTAGGGTTAGGGTTAGTGTTAGGTACAGGAAAGGGATTAGGGTAAGTGTTAGTGTTAGGGTTAGGTTTAGGTTTAGTGTAACAAATAGAGATAGGGTTAGGCTTAGGGTAAGTGTTAGAGTTAGGGTTATGGTTAAAGTTAGTGTTATGTTAGGATTTGAGTTATGTTAAGTGCTAGGGTTAGTTTAAGAGTTAGGTTTAGTGTTGGGGTTAGGGTTAGACTTAGAGTTAGGTTAAGGGTTAGGGTTAGTGTTAGGGTAAGGTTTAGGATTAGTGTTAGGTTAAGTGTTAGGGTTAGTTTAAGAGTTAGGTTTAGGATTAGGGTTAGGGTTATTTTTAGGCTAAATGTTAGGGTTAAAGTTAGGGTTAGATTTAGGTTTAGGGTTAGGGTTATTTATAGGATTAGGGTTAGAATTATGGTTATGTTAGTGTTAAGGTAAGTGTTAGGGTTACGGTTAGGGTTGCTGTTAGTGTTAGGTTTAGGTTTAGGGTTGGCGTTAGGTTTGGGGTTAGGTTTACTTTTAGGTTTATGTTTAAGTTTAGGGTCAACTAAAGGCTTAGGTTTAGAGTAAGTGTTAGTGTTAGGGTTAGGATTAGGATTAGGGTTAGGGTTAGTTAACGGTTAGGGTTACAATTAGATTAAGTTTAGAATTATGGTTTCCGTTAGAATTTGTCTTCAGTTTATGGTTAGTGTTAGGGTTAGGGTTACAGTTATGGTTAGGGTTAGGTTTCATATTATGGTTAGGTTTACGGTTTGTATTAGGGTTAGTGTTAGAATAGGATTTGGATTACGGTTATGATTAGCATTAGGGTTAGGGTTAGGATTAGTTTTAGGGTTAAGATTATGTTTAGGGTTGGTGTTAGGGTTTGGGTTTGGTTTAGGATTATTATTAGGGTTCGGTTCGGTTTAGGTTAAGTGTTAGGGTTAGCATTAGGGTTAGGTTTAGGGTTAGAGTTAGCCTTAGGTTTAGGGTTAGTGTTAAGGTTAGGGTTAAAATTAGGGTTAGTGTTAGGGTTCTGGTTTTGTTTAGGGTTAGGGTTATTGATCGGGTTTGGTTTATTGTTAGCTTTATGGTTACAGTAAGTGTTAGGTTAGATTTTGAGGTAAAAGTAGTGTTAGTGTTAGGGTTAGTGTTGGTGTTAGGTTTGCTATAGGGTTAGTGTTAGGGTTATTGTTAGGGTTAGGGTTAGGGTGGGGTTAGGGTTAGTGTTAGTGTTAAGCTTAGATTTAGGAGTAGTGTTAGGGTTAGGCTTAGGGTTAGTGTTAGGGTTAGGCTTAGGGTTAGGTTTAGGGTTCGTGTTACTGTTAGAGTTAAGGTTAGTTTTAGCAATATTGTTAGGGTTAGGGATAGGTTTACATTTAGTTTTAGGGTTAATGTTAGGGTTAGGGTTAGCGTTATGTTTATGGTTAGATTTAGGGATAGGGTTAGTTTTAGGGTTAGCCTTAGGTTCAGGTTTAGATTTAGTGTTAGGGTAGCATTATAATTAGGTTTAGGGTTAGTTTTAGTGATAGTGTTAGGATTAAGTGTAGTGTTAGGGTTAGGGTTATGGTTAGGTTTAGGTTCAGTGTTAGGGTTAGGGTTATGCTTAGGGTTAGTGTTAGTGTTCAGGATAGGGTAAGATTTAGGGTTAGGTTAAAAATTACGGTTAGGTCTAAGGTTAGGGTTAGGGTTAGAGGTAGTGTTAGGGTGTGCGTTAAGGTTAGTGTTAGGATTAGGACTAATGTTACGGTTTTTAGGGTTAGGGTTATTTTTAGGTTTAGAGTTACAGATAGGATTAGGGTTAATTTTAGGTTTAGTTTTAGGGTTAGTGTTAGTTTAGGGTTATTGTTAGGGTTATGGTTTGGGTTAGGTTATTTTTAGGGTATGGGTTAGGGTTATTTTTAGGGTATGGGTTAGGTTTAGTGTTAGAGTATTGGTTAGGGTTAGTGTTAGTGTTAGGGTTAGGGTTAGGGTTTGAGTTAGGGTCAGGGCTAGGGTTACGGTTAGGATTAGGTTTTGAGTTAGGGTTATTGTTAGTGTTAAACTTTGCATTAGAATTAGTGTTAGGGATAGTGTTATGATGAGATTTATGGTTATGCTTAGTGTTACAGTTAGGGATAGGAATAAGTTTAGGGTTACTGTTAGGGTTAGGGTTAAGGTTATGTCTACAGTTAGAGTAAGTGTTAGGGTTTGGGTAAGGGTTCATTTAAGTGTTAGGTTTAGTGTGAGTGTTAGGGTTAGGGTTAGGTTTAGGTTTGATTTTAGTATTTGGGTTAGGGTTAAGGTTAGGGTTAAGGATAGTGTTAGGGTTGGTGATAGGTTTAGAGTTATTGTTAGGGATAGTTTTATGGTTAGTGTTATGGTTAGATGTAGGGTGAGGTTAAGGTTTAGGATTAGCATTAGGATTAGTGTTGGGGTCAGGGTTAGGATTAGGGTTAGTATTAGGGTTAGAGTTAGAGTTTATGTTAGGGTTAGTATTAGGGTTATAGTTAGGTTTAAAATTGGGTTAGGGTTAAGGTTAGGGTTAGGGTTAAGTTTAGGGTTAGTGTTAGTGTTATATTTAGGGTTAAGGTTAAGGATAGGGTTAGTGTTAGGTTTAGCATTAAGGTTAGCATTAAGGTTAGGTTTAGGGTTTGAATTAGGGTTAGCATTAGGCTTAAGTTAATGGTAGTTTTAGGTTTAGTGTTACAGTTAGGGTTAGTTTTAAGGTTAGGGTTAAACAAGGGTAAGGGTTAGTGTTAGGGTTAGGGTTAGGTTAATTTTTAGAATTAGTGTTTGTGTTTGGTTTAGGGTTAGCATTACTGTTAGTGTTGGGTTAGGTTTAGGGTTAAAGTAAGTTTTAGTGTTAGGATTAGAATTAGGGATTAGGTTAGGGTTAGCTTTAGGATTAGGGTTTGTGTTATCATTAGAGTTCAGGTTAGGTTTAAATTTACGGTTAGTATTAGGATCAGAGTTAGTGTTAGGGTTAGGGTTAGTATTAGTATTAGGTTTATGGTTAGGGTTAGTGTTAAGTTTTGGGTTAGAGTTTGATTGAGTGTTAGTTTGAGGGTTAGGGTTAGGATTAGTTTTAGGGTTAGTTTTTGGGTTCAGGTTAAAATTAGGTTTAGAGTTAGGGCGATTGTTAGGTTAAAGTTTGTGTTAGATTTAGAGTTAGATTTAGGGTGAGGGTGAGGATTAGGGTTAGGTTTATGGTTATTTTAGTGTTAGGTTTAGGGTTAGAGATAAGTTTTTGTTAAGGTTTGGGTTAAGGCTAGAGTTAGTGTTATGATTAGGGTTAGGGATAGGGTTAGAGTTAGGTTTAGTGTTATTGTTAAGTTGAGTGTTCGGGTTAGTGTTTGGTTTCAGTTTAGGTTTAGGATAAGTGTTGCCATTAGGGTAAGGTTTACGGTTTTGGTAAGGGTTAGTGTTAGGTTTAGTGTTAGAGTTAGGGTTAGGCTTATTGTTATGGTTAAGGTTAAGGTTAGGGTTTGGTTTATGTTTAGGGTTAGAGTTAGTGTTAGGGTTAGTGTTAGGGTTAACATAATTGGTGTTAGTATTAAGGTTACATTAGGATTAGTGTTTGTGTTAGGGTTTTGCATAGGGTTAGGGTTACGGTTATGGTTGAATTTTGGGTTAGGTTTAGGATTAGGGTTAGGGTAAGGTTAGGGTTATGGTTAGGGTTAGAGTTAGGGTTTCTTTTAAGGTTAATTTTAGGGTAATGGATAGGGTTAGGGTTAGAGTTAGTGTTAGGGTTAGGGTTAAAGTTAGTTTTAGGGTTAAGTTTACATTAGGGTTAGGGTTAGGGTTAGTGTTAGGGTTAGGGTTTTTGTTACATTTAGAGTTAGGTTTAGGGTGAGGCTTAGACTTATGGTTAGGGTTAGGGTTATTTTTAGGGTTAGGTTTAGGGTTAGAGATAGGGTTAGGGTTAGTGTTAAGGTTTGGGTTAGGATTAGTGTTATTGTTAGTGTTAGTGTTGGGCATAGGTTAAGGTTAGGTTTTGGGTAGAGGTTAGTGTTAGATTTAGTGTTAGAGTTTGTGTTAGGATTATGGTTAGTGTTAGGTTTAGGGTTATACATAGGATGAGGGTTAGGTTTAGGGTTAGGTTTGTGTTTAGGGTCCGTGTTAATGTTAGGGTTAGGGTTACTGTTAGGGTAAATGTTAGTGTTAGGTTTAGGGTTAGGTTTAGGTGAGTTTTAGAGTTAAGTATAGGATTAGGGTTATTTTAGGGTTAGTGGTAGTGTTAGTGTTAGTGTTTTTGTTAGGTTCAGGCTTGGGGTTAGGGTTTGTGTTAGGGTTAAGTGTTAGGGTTAGGGTTAGGGTTAGGGTTACGTTTAGAGTTAGGGTTAGGGTTACGTTTAGAGTTAGGGTTAGGGTTGGGGTTAGTGTAAGTTTCAAGACTAGGGTTAGTGTTAGGGTAAGTGTTAGGGTTAGATTTAAGGTTAGAATTAGTGTTAGGGTTAGTGTTAGGGATAGGATTAGTGTAAGGGTTAGGCTTAGGTTTAGGATTAGGTTTAAAGTTAGTGATAGGGTTAGGGTTTGTGCTAGAGTTAGTGTTAGGGTTATTAGAGTTAGTGCTAAGTTTAGGGTTAGGGTTAGGTTTAGTGTTAGTGTATGGTTAAGGGTTAGGTTACAGTTAGTGTTAGGGATTGGGTTAGGGTTAGGGTTCGGGTTAGGGTATATGTTGAGGTAAGTGTTAGGTATAGGATTTGTGTAAGGATTAGGTTTAGGGTTATGGTTGGGTTATGATTTGAGTGAGAGTTAGGTTTAGGCTTAGGGTTAGTTTTACGGATAAGGGTAGGGTTAGGGTTAGTGTTAGGGTTAAAATTAGGATTAGGGTTGATGTTAGTGTTAGGGTTAGGGTTAGGCTTAGGGTTAGTATTAAATTTAGGGTTTGTGTTAGGTTCAGGGTTAGGTATAGAGTTAGGGTCAGTGATAGGCTTAGGGTTAGGTTTAGGGTTAATATTAGGTAAGGGTTAGGATTATTGTTAGGGTACTTGTTAATGCTAGGTTCAGGGTTAGTTTTAGAATTAGAGTGAGGATCAGGGTTAGGGGTCAGTTTATTTTTAAGGTTAGTTTAAAAGTTAAGATTAGGGTTAGGGTTAGTGTTAGGGTCAGTGTTAGGGTTTGGGTTATGGTTTGTGGTAGGTTCAGGGTTAGGGTTAGGGTTTTTATTCGGGTTAGAATTAGGGTTAGGGTTTGATTAGGGTTAGAGTTAGGGTTAGGGTTATGGTTAGAGTTCGTGTTAGGTTTTGGATTAGGTATACATTTGGGATTAGTGTTAGTGTTAGAGTTAGGGTTAGGGTTAGGGTTAGAATTACGGTTAGGTTTAGGGTTAGGGTTAAGGTTAGTTTTAGAGTAAGGGTTAGGGTTAGGGTTAGTGTTAGGGTTTGGGTTAGGGTTAGAGTAAGGTTTAGGTTTAGGTTTAGTGTTAGTGTTTGTGTTAGGGCTAGGGTTCCAATTAGAGTTAGGGTTATTGTCAGAGTTAGGGTTAGGTTTAGGATTACAGATAGTGTTAGTGTTAGGGTTAGGGTTAGGGTTAGGGTTTTTGTTAGGTTGAGGGTTAGGGTTAAGGTATGTGTTAGATTAGAGTTAAGGTTATGGTTGGATTAGGGTTAGAGTTAGCGTTAGGGTTAGGGTTAGGTTTAGTGTTAGAGTTAAGGGTAGGGTTAGTGTTAGGGTTAGGGTTACAGTTAGTATTAGTTTTAGGGGTAGGGTTAGTGTTAAAATTAGGGTTAATGTTAGGTTTAGGGTTAGGGTTAGTGATAGGGTTAGGATTATGTTTAGGCTTAGGGTTAGGGTTATATGTAGGCTTAGTGTTTTGGTTAGTGTTAATATTAGGGTTAGATTTGGTAAGGGTTAGGGTTAGAGTTAGGTTAGGGTTAGGATTATGGTTTGGGTTAGGGTTTGTGTTATGGTTATGGTTAGGATTAGGGCCAGCATTGAGGATACGGTTAGGGTTACGGTAGAATTAGGGTTAGGGCTCGATTTAGGTTAAGGGTTAGCGTTAGTGTAAGTGTTAGGGTTAGGGTTAGTGTTAAGGTTTTGTTTAGGGTTAGGGTTAGGATTAGTGTTTGGTTGAGGGTTAGATTTAGGATTACTGTTAGTGTTAGGGTTAGTGTTATGGTTATTCTTTGGTTTAGGTTAGGGTTAAGGTTATGGTTAGGATAAGATTAGGGTTAGTTGTAGGGTTAGGTTTAGGATTAGTGTTAGTGTTAGGGTTAGTGTTATGGTTATTCTTTGGTTTAGGTTAGGGTTAAGGTTATGGTTAGGATAAGATTTGGGTTAGGTGTAGGGTTAGGTTTAGGGTTCGTGTTAGGGTTAGGTTAGGATTAGGGTTAGATTTGGGTTCACATTAGGGTAGGGTAAGTGTTAGTGTTAGGTTTATGATTAGGGTTATGTTTAGACTTAGGGTTATGGTTACAGTTAAGGTTAGGGTTAGTTATAGGGTTAAGGTTTAAGGTTAGGGTTAGAGTTAGGGTTAAGGTTCAGGTTTAGTGTTAGCATTATGTTTAGGGTTTGGTTTACGGTTAAGCTTAGTGTTATGTTTTAGGGTTTGGGGTAGAGTTTGTGTTAGGATTCGGGTTAGGGTTAGAGCTAGGTGTAGGGTTAGGTTTAGTGTTAGGTTTAGTGTTAGTGTTAGTGTTTGGGTTAAGGTTAGGATTAGGGTTAGTGCTAGGGTTAGTTTAAATTTAGGGTTAGGTTAGGATTAGGGATATGGTTAAGTTTATGTTTTATGTTACAGTTAGTATTAGGTTTAGGATTAGGGTTAGGGTTGCGGTTAGGATTAGGGTTAGTGTTAGTGTTAGGGATTGTGTTAGGGTTAGGGTTAGTGTTAGGGTTAGGTTCAGCGTTAGGATAAGGTTTAGGTTTAGGTTTAGGTTTATAATTAGAGTTAGTGTTAGTGTTAGGGTTAGGGTTAGAGTGAGTGTTAGGTTTAGGGTTAGGGTTAGTGTTAGGATTATTGTTAAGTTACGGTTAGGGTATGGGATAGGGTTAGTGTTAGGGTGGGGTTAGGTTTGTGTTTAGGGTTTGTGTTAAGGATAAGGTTAGGGTTCGATTTAGGTTAGTGTTAGGGTTTGGTTTAGAGTTCATGTTAGGGTTAGGTTTAGGGGTAGTGTTAGGTTTAGGTTTAGGATTAGTGTTAGGGTTAGTGTTAGGGTTACAGTTAGGGTTAGCATTAGTGTTTGTTTTAAGGTTATAATTAGGTTTAGGGTTAGAGTTAGGGTTAGGATTAGGGTTAACATGAGGTTTAAATGTTTAATGTAAGGGTTAGGGAGATGATAAGCGTTTGGTTTAGTGTTAGTGTTAAGGTTAGGTTTTGGTTTAGGTTTCGAGTTAGGGTTAGCATCGATGTTGTGGTTATGGTTAGGGTTACTGCTAGGGTTAGGTAAGGATTAGGGTTAGGGTTGGAATTAGTGTTATGAATAAAATTAGCATTAGGCTTAGGGTGAGGATATGGTTAGTGTTAGTTTTCAGGTTAGGGTTAGCGTTAGGGTTAGTGGAAGGGATAAGTTTATGGTTAGATTTAGGGTTAGGATTAGGTTTAGGTAAAGGGTTAGGGATATGATTAGGGTTAGGGTTAGAGTTCTTGTTAGAGTTAGGGTTAGGGTTAGTGGAAGGTTTAGGATTTGGGTTAGGGTTACAGTTAGTTTTAGGGTTAGAGTTACTGTTTGGGTTAGGTTTAGGGTTAGGGTAATGCTTAGAGTTAAATATAGGTTTAGGATTAGTTTTAATGTTAGTTCAGTGTTAGGGTTAGGGTAAGTTTAGGGTTAGGGTTATGGTTCGGGTTACAGTTGTGTTATGTTAGGGTTAGTTTAGGGTTAAGGTTAGTGTTAGGGTTAATATTAGGGTTAGGGTTAGGGTTAGTGTTAGTGTTGGGTTAGGGTTTATATAAGGTTCAGGGTTAGGGTAATGATTAGAGTTAGTGTTACTGTTAATATTAGGGTTTTGGTGAGTGTTAGGCTTAGTGTTAGAGTTAGGGTTAAGGTTAGTGTTAGGTTTAGGGTTAGTGTAATGGTTAGGGTGAGTGTTGTGATTAGGGTTAGGGTTATATTAAGGGTTAGAGTTAAGTTAGGGTTAGGTTTAGGTTAGGGATACATAGTGTTAGGGTTAGGGTTAGGTTTGGGGTAATAATTCGTGTTAGGGTTACGGTTAGGTTTAAGTTTACATAGGGTTAGGGTTAGGGTGTGTGTTAGGTTTAGGGTTAGGGTTAGCGTTAGGGTTAGGTATAGGTTAAAGTTTAGTGTTAGGGTTAGTGTTAGGTATATTATTAGTGTTAGAAATAGGGTTAGGGTTAGGGTTACGTTAGGGTTAGGATTAGGGTTAGGGTTCATGTAGGGTTAAGGTTAGGGAAAATGTTAGGTTTAAGTTAGGGTTAAGGTTAGGGTTAAAGTTCCTGTTAGATTTAGGGTTAGGATTAGGATGAGAGTTAGGGTTAGGGTTTGGGTTAAGGTAAGGGTTATTGTTATCTTTAGGGTTAATGTTAGGCTTAGGTAAGGATTAAGGTTAGGGTTGTGTTTCGAATGGGGTTAGGTTTAGGGTTAGAGTTAGGGTTAATTTTAGGTTTACGGTTAGGGTTAGGGTTAGTGATAGGGTTAGTTCAGGTTTAGGGTTATGGTTAGTGTTAGGATTAGGGTTAGGGTTAATGTTAGGGTTTGGATTAGGTTTAGGTTTAGGGTTAGTGTTAGTGTTAGGGTTAGGGTTATGGTTAGGGTTACATTAGGGTTAGGGTTAGGGTGAGGGTTAGTTTTAGTGTTAGGATTAGTGTTAGGTTTAGGATTGGAGTTATTGATTGGGTTAGCGTTAGGGTTAGTGTTACATTTAGGTTTAGTGTTTTGATTAGGGTTAGGGTTCATCTTAGGGTTAGGGTTAGTGTTAGTTTTAGGGTGAGGTTTAGTGTTAGGGTTAGTTTTAAGGTTAGGTTTAGTGTTATGGTTATGGTAAGGGTTAGGGTTAAAGTTAGGGTTAGTGTTATGTTCAGGAAAGTGTTTTCGGTAAGTGTTAGTATTAGGGTTACATTTAGGGTTAGTGTTATGGTAAGGGTTAGGATTTGGGTTATGTTAAGTGTTAGGGTTAGTTTAAGAGTTAGGTTTAGGGTTAGGTTTCAGGTTAGATTTAGAGTTAGGTTTAGGTTAAATGTTTGTTTTAGGGTAAGGTTTAGGATTAGGTTTAGGGTAAGTGTTAGGGTTTGTTTAAGGGTTAGGTTTAGGGTTAGGGTTAGTTTTAAAGTAAGTGTTAGGTTTAGGATTAGGGTTAGGGTTTGTGTTAGGGTTCAGATTAGGTTTAGGGTTGGTTTATGGATAGAATTAGGGTTATAATTAGGGTTAGGTTAGGGTTAGGGTAAGTGTTAGGTTTACGGTTAGGCTTACTGTTATTGTTAGGTTTAAAATTAGGGTTAGGGTTAGGGTTAGGTTTAGGGTTACATTTAAGTTTAGGATCAGTGATAAGCTTAGGTAAGGAGTTAGGGTTAGTGTTAGGGTTGGGTTATGGTTAGGTTTAGGGTTAGGGTTAGGGTTACTTAATGGTTAGGGTTACGATTAGGTTAAGTTTAGAATTATGATTTGGGTTAGGGTTTGTCTTCAGTTTATGGTTAGTGTTAGGTTTAGGGTTAGGGTTAGGTTTAGTGTTATGGTTAGGTTTAGGGTTTGTGTTAGGATTAGTGTTAGGATAGAAGTGGGATTACGGTTAGGATTAGCATTAGAATTAGGGTTAGAGTTAGGTTAGGATTAAGGATATGCTTAATGTTGGTGTTAGGGTTTGGGTTAGGTTTAGGTTTATAGATAGGGTTGGGTTTTATTTTAGGTTTAGTGTTAGGGTTAGCATTAGGGTTAGGTTTAGAGCTAGGGTTAGGGTTAACCTTAGGTTTAGCGTTAGTGTTAGGGTTAGTGTTAAGGTTAGGTTTAGGGTTAGTGTTAGTGTTCGGATTATGGTTAGGGTTAGGGTTAGTGTTAGAGTTAGGTTTATGGTTAGGTTTAAGGTTACAGTAAGTGTTATGTTAGGTTTAAAGGTAGGATTATGGTTAGGGTTAGGGTTAGTATTAGTATTAGGTTTGCATTAGGGTTAGAGTTAGGGTTATTGTTAGGGTTAGGGTTAGGGTTGGGTTAGGGTTAGTGTTACATTTAGGGTTAGGGTACGTTTTAGGGTTAATGTTAGGGTTTAGATTAAATTTAGGATTAATGTTAGGGTTAGAGTTAGGGTTAGGGTTAGGGTTAGCAATAGTTTTAGGGTTAGGGATAGGTTTATGTTTAGTGTAGGGTTAGTGTAAGGGATAGGGTTAGTGTTCTCTGTAGGGTTAGGTTTAGGGATAGGATTAGTGTTAGGGTTAGCCTTAGGATTAAGTTTAGATTTATTGTTAGGGTTAGCATTATGGTTAGTGCTAGGGTCATGTTTGGGGTAAGTGTTAGTCTTTCAGCTAGGGTTAGAACTAAGGTGAGGGTTAGGGTTAAGGTTAGGACTGGGGTTAAGGTTAGGGTGAGGGTTATGCTTCGGGTAGGTTTAGGCCTCAATTAGGGTTAGGGTTATTTAAGTTTTGTGTTAGATTTAGGCCTAGGATTAGTGCTATTGTAATGTAAGATCTAGGGTTCTGATTAGAGCTAGTTTTAGGGTTAGGATTAACGCTAGGTCTAGTGTTAGGTTTAGATTTGGGTTAGGGTCAGGTTTCTAGCTAGGTTTAATGTTAGTGTCAGGGCCACTGTTCAGGTTAAAGTTAGGGTTAGGGTGAAAGCCAGAATAGGACTATGGTTAGGTCTAGTGGTAGGGTTACTATTTGGTTTAAGTTAAGGTTATTGTTAGGCCTAGGTCTGTGTTTTTGTTTAGGTTAGGGGCTAAAGTAATAGCTTGATTTAGGATGAAGTTTAGGTATGTGGCTAATGTTAGAGTTAGGTTTAGGTATAAGTTTACTGGTAGGGCTAGTTTCAGGTTTCGGTTTCGGTTTAGCTTCAAATTTAGACCTATAATTAGTGTTAGGGTCAAAATAAGTGTGAAGGTTAGGGTGAAGTTTTAGTTCAGGGTTAGATTTAGAATGAGGCTAGTGTTAGTACTAGTAATAGGGTTATTGTTTGGGTTTGGCTAAGGATTAGGATTAGGACTAGAGTTAGCATTATGAATAGGGTTTGTTTTTGGGTAATGGATAGGATTAGAGCTAGGGTTAGGGCTAGGATTAGGGTTAGGTTTAGAGCTAGTTTTAGGGTTAGGTTTAGGGTTAAATCTAGTGTTAGGGCATGAATTAGGGCTATTTGTGTGTTACAGTTAGGGCTAGGTTTTGGCTAAGGCCAATGTAAGAACCAGGGTTATGATTAAGATTATTTTTAGGGTTAGGGTTATGGCTAGGTCTAGTGTTAGCATTAGTTTTAGGGTTAGGGTGATATTTAGAGCTAGGGTTTGTGTTTGGATATGAGTCAGAGTGAGGGTTAGTTTTAGGCCTAGACTCGAATTAGATCTTGGGTTATGGCTAGTTATGGGTTAGGGTTTGATTTAGGTTAAGATTTAGGGTTAGAACAATGGGTACGATTAGGGGTAGGTTTAAGGTTAGGGTTCAAATAGGGCTAGGATTAGCGCTATGATTAGTGTTAGGGTTAGGCGTATGGTTAGGGCTAAGTTTAGGGTTAGTTTTTGGGGAAGGGTTGGGGTTATATAGCTAGTTTCAGTGCTAGGGCGAGGTTTATATTTAGGGATAGGGCTAGGTGAGGGTTTTGTTTAGGATTAAGTCTAGATTTAGGGCTAGGATGAGGTCTAGGGATTGTGTTAGGGTTAGGGCTACAATAAGGGCTAGGGATAATATCAGGTCTAGGGTTATGATTAGGGATAGAGTTAGGGATAGTTTTATGGCTAGGTCTAGTGTAAGGGTTAGGTTTAGCCTAGGGGTCAGGTATAGAGCTAGGTTAATATTACAGTCAGAGTATGGGTTAAGGATTGGTTTGGGTTAAGGTTTAAGGTTAGGGCTCAAATTAGCATTAGGGTTAGGTTTAGAGTAATGGTTAAAATTAGGTTTACAGTTTAGGTTAGGTTTAGAGTACTATATAGGGTTAGTGTTAGGGATAGGGTTCAAGTTAGGCCTAGGGTTAGTATTTGTTTTGGGCTTATATTTAGAGTAATGAACATGTTTAGTGCTAGTGTTACAGCTTAGGTTAAGGATAGGATTAGGGCTAGGGTTTGGGTTACAACTTGATCTAGTGTTAGGGTTAGTTTTAGTGTAAGTGTTAGGGTTTGAGCTAGGGTTATGGCTAGAACGAGGGTTATGGTTACAGTCAGGGCTACAGTTATGGTTAGGGTTAGGGTTAGGTCTAGGTTTAGCATTAGGTTTAAGGTTATGATTAAGGTAATGGATAAAGTTGGAGCTAGTATCTGGGCTATGGTTTCAGTTAGGATGAGGGGTAGGGTTAGAGTTAGGGTTAGAGCTAGGGTTATGTTCAGAATAAGGGTTAGAGTTTGAGATAGGGTTTGATCTAGGGCAAGCATTAGGTTTAGGGTTTGTGCTACGGTTAGGGTTAAGGTTATGCTTAGGTCTAGGTTTAGGGCTTGTATTAGGGCTAACTTTTGTGGGAGGTTTATGGCTAGTGTTATGGCTATGGGTAATGTAATAGCTAGGGTTATGGTTATGGCTAGTTTTTTGTGTTAGGGTTATACATATGTCTATGGTTAGGTTTAAGTTTTCAATTAGGATAAGGTTTAGAACTAGGGTTTGTGTTAGTGTAAGCATCATTGTTCGGGCTAGCATTGGGTTTTGGTTAGGGTCAGAATTAGAACTAGGTTTAAGTCTAGGGCTAGGGTTAGTCTTTGCTTTAGGTTAATGGTTATTTTAGGGCTAGGGCTAGGTTTTTGTTTAGGACTAGGGTAGAGTTATGGCTATATTTAGGATTAAGTTTAAGTCTAGTGCTAGTGTTATGGTTAGTTTTAGGTATAGGTTTACTGGTAGGGCTAGTGTTAGGGTTAGGTTTAGTGTTAAGGTCAGGGTTTGAACTAGGGTTAGTGTTAGGGTCAGAATAAGGGAAGGGTTAGGCTTAGGCTTCAGGTTAAGGTTAGAGACAGAATTAGGGATAGGGTTAGGACTAGTAAATGAGTTAGGGTTTGGGGTAAGCTAAGGATTAGGGTTAGAACTAGGGTAGCATTAGGGTGAGAGTTTGACTTAGGGTAAGGAATATGTTTAGAGCTAGGGTTTGGGTTAGTGTTAGTGTTAGGGTTAGGGTTAGTGTTAAAGCTAGAGTTGAGGATCAGATTAGCACTAGGTTTTGTGTTAGGGTTAGGGCTCTGGCTAATGTAAGAATTAGCTTTACAGTTAGAGAGAGTTTTAGGGTTAGGTTTAGGGCTAAGTCAAGTATTTGGGTTAAGTTTAGGGTTAGGGTGATGTTTAGAGGTAGGGTTAGTTTTAGGGTCAGAGTCAGGGTCAGTATTAGTTGTAGGAATAGGGTTACAACTAGGTGTAGCATTAGGATATGGTTTAGGTTAAGGGTTAGGAATAGATCTACAGCTCAGTTTTGTTTGTGGGCTATGGCTAGGGTTAGGGCTAGTTTTCTAATAAGAATTAGGTTTAGGGCTAGTGTTAGGGTGAGGTTTAGGTTTATAGTTAGGGTAGATTTAGAGTTAGGGTTAGTTCTAGGTTTAGGACTATGGGTAAGTTTAGGGCTAAGGTTAGGGCTAGTGTTAGGGTTAGGTGATTGATAAGGTTGGTACTAGAAATAGGTCTTGAGCTACAGTTAGGGTTAGTCTTAAAGCTAAGGTTAGAGTTGGGGTTACAGTTAGCAATAAATTAGGGCTAGGATTAGAGCTATGGTTAGTTTTATGATTAGGCCTAGTGTTAGGGCTAGGTTTAGTGTTAGTGATAGTGTTAGGGTTAGGGATAGGGGAAATGATGTGGTTATACCTAGATTCAGAACTAGGGTGAGGGTTGAAATTAGGGTTTAGGCTAGGATTAGGGTTCACGTTGGGGTTAAGGCTAGGTTTAGGGCTAGGATGAGGGCTCTGGTTTGTGTTAGGTTTAAGGCAAGAATTAGGTAGAGTGCTAATATCAGGTCTAGGGATATGGTTAGGGATACTGTTAGTGTTAGTTTTATGGCTATGTCTAGTTTAAGGGTTATGTTTAGGGTAAGGATCAGGTTTAGAGCTAGGTGTGTTATAAGAGTCAGTGTCTTGTTCAGAGTTTGGTTTAAGTTTTGGTTTAGTTTTAGGGCTCGAATTAGCAATAGGGTTAGAGTTAGTGTTAGAGTAATTGATAGGGTAAGGTTTAGTGTTCAGGTTAGGTTTAGGTAAAAATAAGGTTAGTGTTAGCGATAGGTTTAGGATGAAGTCTAAATGGATAGCGTTAGATTTATGTTTAGGACTAGGGTTAGTGTTAGGTTTAGCGTAACTCTTAGGATTTGAGCTAGGTTTAGGAGTACATCAAGGGTTAGGTTTACGGTTGGGTGTAGGGTTAGGTTTACAGTTAGGGTTAGTGTAGGTTTGAGTTAGGACAAGGGTTAAGTTTACAGTTAGGGTTAGAATAGTTTTAGGATTAGGGCTAGTGTTATCATGACATTTATAGTCAGGGTTTGGGTAATGAGAGGGTTTAGAACTATATTTAGAGCTATGTTTGGGTTAGGCTTATGTTTAGGGTAATGGATAGGTTAGGGCTAGGGTTATAGTTAGGATTAGGGCTAGAGTTAGGGTTAGGGTTAGGTCTAAGGTTAGTGTTAGGGTTAGGTTTAGGGTAAGTGTTAGGGTTTGAGCTATGATTAGGGCTAGCGTG